>NC_061508.1:328816666-329046078 GCF_022539505.1 Lolium rigidum | reverse complement strand
AAATCTTGGTGATAACAGGATCGCAACGGGAAGTATCTCGCGTCATTAGCACGTGGCAATCGTGAGACTTCATCCCGGTGAACCTCTTCTTCGCTACGTCCGGATATCCGCTTATATTCCCCGAGTAACCGTGAGGAACTTTCACTCCTAGGAGGCACCTAAAAAACTGCTCGAGCTCCTCCGGACTCGTTGTGAAGCAGGCAGCGGGAAGCTGCACCGCGTTCTTCTTAGCCCTTTTACGAAGACGTTGAGTCCCTTCCGTCTGATCATCATCATCATCGTCAGTATCGGGGGCTTGAAGATCTTTCCTGATGCCAAAATGTTTAAGATCGTATCTTGCTTTCGGTCCATCCTTGGACTTTTCTGAGTTGCAAAGAGTGCCAAGCAGACTCTCGGTAACGTTCTTCGTAATGTGCATGACATCGAGGCTGTGGGGCGTGTGGAGGACCTTCCGAGTACTCCAAGTCGTGGAAAACGAGACCTCGCTTTCCATACACCGAGCAGCGGCTGCGGCTTCGGTCGCTTCTTTCTCGGCGCTGGGCACTCCTTCCAATTTTTCAGAAGATCATCGATTTCTGCGCCGCTCCTCGGGCGTGGGGGTCCATCGGGCTCATCTTTACCATTGAACGGATCACCGCGTTTTCTCCACGGGTGATCCAAGCGAAGCCACCTGTCGAGCACACGGGTAGACGGTTTTCGAGGACCCGGGATCTCTTGGTAGTTGTAGATGCGGGGTATCGTCCATGCACTTCACACAGCCGTTGAATCCGTGGCCCACCGGGCGGATACATATGCGTAACCAGGATAGTCCGTGACCGTCGTGATCAACGCGGCTCTCATATCGAAATAAGTTCTAGTGTAGGCGTCCCACGTACGGGGTGGCGTCTTCCACAACGTGTCTAACTCCTCTTTCAGCTGCCCGAGATACAAATGCATGTCGACACCTGGTTGTTTCGGCCCCTGAATGAGAATACTCAGGTGTATGTACCTTTGCTTGCTGCACAGCCACGGGGGTAGGTTGTAAGGCCATACAAACACAGGCCAGGTGCTATGCGTGCTACTCTGGTTGCCGAACGGATTGAGTCCATCGGTGCTCATACCCAGCCTGATGTTCCTTGCGTCGCCCCCGAACCTAGGGAAGGCGATGTCCAATGCTTGCCATCGTACGGCGTCGAAGGGTGTGTCGGCATATAGCCCATCTCCGGATCTTCTTCGGGCTTCCGCCTTTCCGCGTGCCATTGCATGAGCTTTGCTTCCTTAGGGTCCACGAAATACCGCTGCGGACGGGGAGTGATAGGAAAGTACCATACCACCTTTCGAGGTACCTTCTTGTTCCCAACCTTGTACCGTCCGTGGCCACACACCGGACATGTGGTTACGTCCTTGTACTCGCACCTATAAATCACACAATCATTAATGCAGGCGTGGTATTTTTCGTGCGGTAGGTCAAGGGGACACACGACTTTCTTGGCCTCCTCGGTACTACTTGGCAATGTGTTCCCCTCCGGGAGACGATCGTGCCAGAATTTTAAGTTCTTGCTGAAGCTGGAATCGGTCCACTTGTTCTGCGTCTTCATCTGCGGGTAATCAAGCGTTACATGCAAGCGCGTATCCTGCGGACGACACCCAGGAAAGATCGGAGTCATCCCGTCTTTCTCCATTTGCGACAGCTTGGCTCTCTCTCTAGCTGCAACTCTATCGTTGCTCGTCTCCTGGAGGAGAAGATCTTGAACATGAGAGTCCCGCAAGGCCGAAATTAGCGGGGTCGCGCCGGAATCTTCTTCTTCATCATGATGATGTTCTCCGCCGGCATCTTCTTCTTCATGATGATCTTCTCCGCCGACTTCTTCTTCATGATGATAGTCCCCGTCGGCATGATGATAGTCTTCTTCATGATGATAGTCATCTCGCTCGACATGGTCTTCATGCGCACCATTTGATGGGGCCGGCCGCGCCTGGTTGTCTTGCATGAAACCGCGCCTCGGCGAGTGCTCCTCCGGTTGTCCGGAATCGGGGTTGATCCAGCGCTCGAGTTTGCATGATCGACACGGACATCTTATCTCGGCGCCTATTGTTCCGAATCATGTCCTCCTTCGCGTCTATCTTGTATCTAGAGATTCGAGCGGAACTCATCGAGAGGACCATGCTTGCCTGCAAATGGTATACATAGAACAGGAAATTAGAACCGCACCAAATGCACACACATGCATGGGCCGTACCTCTCCTTAAGGTATTACATGGAGCGGAAAAATTTGGCATGACCTCTCCTCAAAGTAGGACATATGGGTAGTGCAAAATTTGCCGAAACGGAAATGAATCAACATTTCGGCAAACATCCATGCACCACACCGGCACACACACAAGCGCTTCACTCGCAACAAGCATCCATACACACGACGGCCACACAAGATCTACAAGCATATGCATGTCTCCTCCAAGCATATGTATGTCTCCTCCAACTACTCACCTTCTAGATTCGATACCGAGACGAGACCGCGATCGATGAGTTCGAGAGGAGGAGAGAGTATGGAGAGCCTTCTCCTCAACTCCAATTAAGTATCAACCAAAGTAAGTGCAATAAATACCCAAGCAAGTGAAAAGTAGAGTCAAAATGGTATGAGAGAGAAGGGGGGACGGGCTAGATGGAGGAAGAAGAATGGCTTGTGTAGTGTGGTAGGTGGGAGGTTGGCTCACTTTTGTAGATCTGGTTCGCTAATTCTGTGGCGCACCGACCTCAGTGCGCCACAGAATACCTTATTTCTGTGGCGCACCGAGCGCAGTGCGCCACAGAATAACTTATTTCTGTGGCGCACCTAGTACAATGCGCCACAGAATACCTTATTTTTGTGGCGCACTGTTGCCGTGCGCCACAGAAGAAGTAATTTCTGTGGCGCACCGCGGTTTGTGCGCCATAGAAATAGTAAAACCAATGATTGGGGGTGACAGGTTGTGGGGCCCACCAAGTTTTTGTGGCGCACGGTTCAGTAGTGCGCCACAAAATTAAGCTATTTCTGTGGCGCACCGTGCCCGGTGCGCCACAAAATATGTTTCTGTGGCGCACTCAAAACGGTGCGCCACAGAACTAAGCTTCGCCTATAAGGGTTTTCCTACTAGTGATGACTACTGTGATGTAAAAGGAAGCTTGCCTAGACTGTGGCATAGACTTTTGCATGTCATGTTGGATGTTATTCTTGTCATATTCTTAGTATTTATTGTTTTAGCATGACTTGTTTCAAATGGCTGAGAGTGTCATTTAAAGAATCATGTGTTGTTTCTATCATAAAAGCATAGTATTGTGGTATTCTCCTTTGATGCTTAATTTATTAGATTGACTTGGCGCATGTTTACACCATGTTATGACTATAACCAGTCAACTAAAGCCTCTATGATCATTTAGTTTTTGACTTGTAATATCATTGTATGCTTTGATTGATTTTTTGTCGCTATGCATGATTATGACCATTATTCCTCTCTTAGTTGGTCGCTTCCAGTTTTTTGCTAGCCTTCATATGTACTGAGTATGAGCTCTACTCGTGCATCCAACCACCAAAAACCAAAGTTTCCAATTGTGTCCACCATATCTACCTATATGTGTTATTTCACCGCCACTCCAAAGTAAATTGCTTGTGTGCTACCTTTAAACTTTCAAAAATAATCACCTATTTTTGTGTAATTATAGCTCATAGGAAAGTAGTCTAAAAACTATTGCGGTAAATATTATGTCCTATGCATTTTTAGTTCTTATAAGTTACATGTTGTGTGATAACCATGCTCTTATGGGGAACATCATCAATATGCCTTTATTGTATATCATGTGAAATACTATGCATGTTCATCTTGTTTGAAGTAAGGGAGATTTACCTTGAGTTGCAAAGATTGGAGTATACATATTGTTAGGGAGGAACATTGGGCCGCCAACTAAAGCCATGTTCACATGGAGGAAGTTTCAGCTGGGCAAAAGTCCAAACATTTTTTGTCCTTGTTTTCTCGGTATGGATATCCAAAAAGTTGAGATTCATCAAAATTGAGAAATCAAATGAGATTCATCGCCTAGGACCTTTGTATAGGAGGAAAGGAGGTACCCCTTTGTGATAATTGGTTAAAACATATGTATGTGATGAAAATCCATGGAAGTCCAAGCTAATTAGGACAAGGTGTGAGCACTATTAGTATGTTATGCATGATGCAAGTAAACTTATAGGAAGTAATTATGCATAAGTCATACTATTTATCACTACCATTAACATAAGTAGATCCTCTCAAAATAAATATTTTCAATACTCCTATCGCTTTCAAAACAAAAATCTCTATCACATGAGTAATCCCTGCTTCCCTCTGCGCAGGGCCTTTCTTTTACTTTTATGTTGAGTCTTCATTTTCTACCTTACGCACCAATTAAGAGAGCATAGTTGTCATTCTTAGTGCAATGTGCATAGTCCCAAAATGATTATTGATTGATTCATGATTGTGCTATTGCTTGCTCTCAAATAACTTGTATCTAGTCACTCTCTGAACTTTGAAGGTGTCCTAGCATTTATGTTTTGGTATTCCATAAGGACATGTTGAGTACCACTTTATTATGTTTACTCTATGATCATAAACACACAGTTGCTTTCAATACACTATTATTCATGATCCTTTGTTTGAGTTACTCTTCATGTAATAACATAGTTGCTAAGTTCAATTAAATTATATATATCATGCCTTTGTTAGAGTACTTAGATCCCAGCACACAATGCTTTACATGCTTGATAAAGATTGTGTTGGCTTCATGTCACCTCAAAAATTATTTTTTGTTATCACTTACCTACTTGAGGACGAGCAGGAGTTAAGCTTGGTGATGCTGATACGTGTCAAACGTATCTATAATTTTTGATGCTCCATGCTTGTTTTACACCAATTCATATATGTTTATCTTACACTTCATTGCACTTTTACATGATTTCCAGCACTTACCTATTAACAAGATGCCATAGTACCAGTTCCATGTTTTCTGCAGTTTTTGTATTTCAGAAAAGTTGTACAGGAAATATTCTCGGAATTGGACGAAATAAAAGCCGAGGTCAATATTTTACCGAAACGAAGACGAAGTCGGAAGGGGGGTCGAAGAGGCGCAGCAGGTTGGCCAGACCTACCCTAGGCGCGGCCTGGACCTGGCCCAAGCCTAGGGGTGGTCTAGGCCCACCTAGCGCCCAACCGACCTCAATGCTCCGCCTATTTATACAACTTCTCGGGAAAACCCTGGATACCCGAGCCTCCATCCACGAAAAGTTTCGTCGAGGCCGCCATCACCGAACCCATCTCGAGGGGTTCTGAAGCTCTTCCCGGTACACTATTGGAGGGGAAAATCATCGCCGGAGGCATCTACATCGCCATGCCCACCTCCAAAGTGATGCGTGAGTAGTTCATCCCTAGACTATGGGTCCATACCAATAGCTAGATGGTTGTCTTCTCCACCTTGTGCTTCATGTATCGATCTTGTGAGATGCCCTACATGATTAAGATCATTTTTATGTAATCCTATATGTTTGGTTTGCTGGGATCCGATGAATGTTGAATACTATGTTGAGATTGATTATATGTTCATGTCATATATTATTTGTTATCTTGCATGCTCTCTGTTGCTAGTAGAAACTCTGGCCAAGTGGACACTTGTGACTCCAAGAGGGGGTATTTATGCTCGATAGTAGGTTCATGCCTCCAGTTTCCTGGGAGAGTGACTTTATAACTTCTAAGGTTGTAGATGTGATGCTGCTACTAGGGAGAAAAAAGTAATGTTTTATCCGAGGGTAATTCTATTATTTACTTTACACACATTACTTAATGCGATAGTCCGTTGCTTGCAACTTAATACTGAAAGGGGTTCAGATGATAACCTGAAGGTGGATTATTAGTCATTGACGCAATTGGATTACGTCTATGTATTATATTGTAATGCCTAATACCAAATATCATAGTAATCATCTTGTCATGTATGGTCGATACTCTTTCAATTGCCCGGCCAGCTATAATTTGTTCACCCAACATGCTATTTCTTTATGGAGAGACACCTCTAGTGAACTGTGGACCCCGGTCCTATTTCCTTTATTGATAAATTTAACTGCAATCATGTTCTGTTTACTTTCTGCAAACATCTCCTTCTATTCGATACGTCTAATCCTTTGTATTCAGCGAACCAGTGAGATTGACAACCTCACTATAAGTTGGGGCAAAGTACTTTGGTTGTGTTGTGTGCATGTTCCACGTTGTTGCTGACGCTGGTAGTGCGTCCTGCCACTATCAGCCAATAACACCTTCAGAAGACACGCCTTTCTCCTACTAGTCGATTAAACTTTGGTTTCTTACTGAGGGAAAAAACTTGCTGCTGTGCTCATCATACCTTCCTCTTGGGGTTCCCAACAGCGTGTCCGCATACGCCACTGATACGTCCATTTTGTATCACTATTTTATATCATAATTTACTGTTATTCATTGATATATTTCATATTTAGAGATGATACTTATGTTATTTCATCTATTTTGCATGTTTCATGATTATCGGAGAATCGCGCACCGGAGTCAGGATTCTGCTGGAAAAAGCACCATCAAAATGCAATATTTCGGAAGATCAACAATTGACGGAAATTACACGGAAAATCTTATTTTTCCAGAAGACGGAGATAGCCAAAAGGAGGAGCCGAGCGGGGCCGCCATGGCCCCCCCATAGGCCGGCGCGGGCCCAGCCCTGGCCGCGCCGCCTGGTGGGGAGGGGGCCCACATCCCCCTCTGGCCTCCTCTCCTTCGTGTACTTCTTCGTCCCGAAAACCTAAGCTCCAGAAAATAATCGTGAAGAGACACAGCCGCCTCTGCGGGGCGGAAAACACCAGAGAGAAAAGAGCTCTCCGGCAGGCTGAAATCCACCGCGGAAAGTCCCTCCCGAAGGGGGAAATCGACGCCATCGTCACCGTCATCGAGCTGGACATCATTGGGATCATCATCACCATCATCTCCATCATCATCACCGCCATCTCCACCGCTGCACCTCGTCACCGCTGTAACATCTAGGGTTGAATCTTGATTGTTTGGTAGGGGAAACTCTCCCGGTATTGATTACTCCTTGTTATTGATGCTATTGAGTGAAACTATTGAACCAAGGTTTATGTTCAGATTGTTATTCATCATCATATCACCTCTGATCATGTTCCATATGATGTCTCGTGAGTAGTTCGTTTAGTTCTTGAGGACATGGGTGAAGTCTAAATGTTAGTAGTGAATTATGTTGGGTAATATTCAATGGTATGATATTTAAGTTGTGGTGTTATTCTTCTAGTGGTGTCATGTGAACGTCGACTACATGATACTTCACCTTTATGGGCCTAGGGGAATACATCTTGTATTCGTTTGCTAATTGCGGGGTTGCCGGAGTGATAGAAACCTGAACCCCCGTTGGTATATCGATGCAGGAGGGATAGCAGGATCTTAGAGTTTAAGGCTGTGGTTAGATTTATCTTAATTACTTTCTTGTATTTGCGGATGCTTGCAAGGGGTATAATCACAAGTATGTATTAGTCCTAGGAAGGGCGGTGCATTAGCATAGGTTCACCCACACAACACTTATCAAAGCAATGAAGATTAATCAGCTATATGAAGCGAAAGCACTAGACTAAATTCCCGTGTGTCCTCAAGAACGTTTGGTCATTATAAGTAACAAACCGGCTTGTCCTTTGTGCTAAAAATGATTGGGCCACTCGCTGCAATTATTACTCTCGCATTTTACTTACTTGTACTTTATTCATCTGCTATATCAAAACCCCCTAAATACTTGTCTGTGAGCATTTACAGTGAATCCTTCATCGAAACTGCTTGTCAACACCTTCTGCTCCTCGTTGGGTTCGACACTCTTATTTATCAAAAATACTACGATACACCCCCTATACTTGTGGGCCATCTAGACTATTTTTACGGCGCCGTTGCCGGGAGTGAAGCGCTATTGGTAAGTGGAATTGGTAAGGGAAACCTTTATCGTACGTGCTATTTTTATTTATGCCTCGTTGCTATAATTCATTATGGAGAGGTCTTCTCTTGAATTCCTCTTTGGAAAATCTACTACTACTGCAAAGGTAGTGGATGAGGCGCCAGGTGAGAAAGAGGTTCCATACAAAATACCTATGAAAATTATTGAACGTGTTGTGGATAACCGCTATGAAGGGGATGGAACTGTCCATCTTGGAGATCATTTACTGTTTTTACATGAATTATGCGGGTTATTCAAATGTGCAGGTATTGCTATGGATGAAGTTAGGAAGAAACTATTCTCTATATCGCTGTCTGGTAAAGCGGCGCATTGGTATAAATTGTCGAAGAATAGGGATTCTCTTGATTGGGAGGACATTGTGCCTTTATTTTATTCTAAATTCTATCCTCCAAGTGAAATTCACAAAGACCGGAACCGCATATATAATTTATGGCCTCATGATGGAGAGAGTATTGCCCAAGCATGGGGGAGATTGAAGTCTTTAATGCTGAAATGCCCCATTCATGAGCTTCCTGGTAATATTATCATTGATAATTTCTATGCAAGACTTTCTTTTCAAGAAAAGACCTTGCTGGATACTTCTTGTTCTGGATCATTTACACGCAACAAAGAAGAGTTTAAAAGGGACCTTCTTGATCAGATTCAGGAGAATACTGAAGGATGGGAGAACGACAAAGATAGAGAGTCGGGTATAAACTATGATTATAAATGCATTGAAGTTTTTATGGAGACTGATAAATTTCGTAATATGAGTGCTACTTATGGTCTTGATTCTCAAGTCGTTGCAAATTTTTATAAAGCTTTTGCCTCTCACTTTGAATTGCCTAGGAAGAATTTTGATAAGTATCATGAACCGTATAAAGATAAAACTGATCCATCTATAAATAAATGTGCTATAATTGAAACTGTTGATCATATTCTTCCTGAAGCTTATATTGAAAAAACTCCTTTCCCTGCTAAAATGAAGGAGTATTCTGTTATAACTAGTGCGGTTAATAAAAGTGCAAAGAAACCTATAGAACACTGAAGAACAAATAAAAGTTGAACCTGCTATTGCAATAGTTAAAGATCTTGTGACTCGAAAATGTAGAAGATTGTCATATTATTTTACGTGAAGATGCTTCTAATATTGTTTCGCATCCTAATAAGTCTAGGAAAGCCGGTGTTCCTATGCTCTGTTAGAATTGGTGATCATTGTTATTACGGTTTATGCGACATTGGTGCAAGTATTAGTGCCATTCCTTATGAGCTTTATACGGAGATCATGCATGAAATTGGTTCTTGTGAACTTGAAGATATTAATGTGGTTATTCGGCTAGCTAATAGAGAAACTATCTCTCCTATTGGTATTGTTCGAGATGTGGAAGTTCTATGTGGTAAGATTAAATATCGTGCTGACTTTTTGGTACTTGGTTCTGCTGCTAGTAAGTCTTGTCCTATTATTTTTGGTAGACCTTTCCTAAATACTTGTGGAGCTGTTATAGATTGCAAGAAGGAAAAAATTATGACTAAATTTTCTGGTGAATCTTATGAGTTTAATTTCTCTAAATTTGCCAAAACTCCTTATAAAGTTGATTTGCCTAATAATGATTTTAGAGTTGAACAAGTGTGCGTCTATTGCTCTTGCTCCTAATAATCCTTTGCAGCAACATTTGGAGGATAGTGAGAGTGAAGTCTTTAGGGAAGAAAGGAATGAGCTTGATGAAATTTTCCTTCGTCAACCTATTCTTAAACATGACTTGCTGGTTGAAGATTTAGGGACAACACCACCACCAAAGGAAGATCCTGTTTTTGATTTAAAACCGTTGCCTGATAATCTTAAGTATGCTCATATTGATGATAAGAAAATATATCCTGTTATTATTAGTTCTAAGTTTTCAGATTTTGAGGAAGAAAGGTTATTGGAAATACTGAAGAAACACCGAGGAGCTATTGGCTATACTCTTGATGACTTGAAGGGGATTTCTCCCTCTATTTGCCAACATGCCATCAACATGGAAGATGATGCAAAGCCTCGTTGTTGAACATCGGCGTCGTCTAATTCCTAAGATGAAGGATGTGGTAAGGAATGAGGTATTAATACTTCTTGAAGCCGGTATTATATATCCTATTGCTGATAGTAGATGGGTTAGTCCTGTGCATTGTGTTCCTAAGAAAGGAGGAATGACTGTTGTGCCTAATGATAATGATGAGCTCATCCCTCAAAGAGTAGTGGTAGGGTATATAATGTGCATTGATTATCGAAAAGTTAATAAAGTTACTAAGAAAGATCGTTACCCTTACCTTTTATTGATCAAATGTTAGAAAGGTTGTCTAAAAATACTCATTTTTTGCTTTCTTGATGGTTATTCTGGGTTTTCAAAAATTGCTGTTAAAACTAAAGATCAAGAGAAAACCACTTTCACTTGTCCCTATGGATATTATGCTTATAGACGTATGCCTTTTGGTTTATGTAATGCTCCTGCTACTTTTCAAAGATGCATGTCTGCTATTTTTCATGGCTTCTGTGAGAATATTGTAGAGGTATTCATGGATGATTTTTCTGTCTATGGGAATTCTTTTGATAATTGCTTGCGAAACCTTGATAAAGTTTTGCGAGAGATGTGAAGAAACTAACCTTGTTCTTAATTGGGAGAAATGCCACTTTATGGTTAATGAAGGAATTGTATTGGGACATAAAATTTCCGAGAGAGATATTGAAGTTGATAGAGCTAAAGTTGAAGCAATTGAGAAGATTCCCTATCCTAGGGATGTTAAAGGTATTCGTAGTGTTCTTGGTCATGCTGGGTTTTATAGGAGATTTATTAAAGATTTCTCTAAGATTTCAAAGCCTCTTACTAATCTTCTTCAAAAAGATGTACCTTTTGTTTTTGATGATGATTGTAGGGAAGCTTTTGAAACTCTAAAGAAAGCCTTAACAACTGCTCCTGTAGTTGAACCTCTTGATTGGAATTTACCTTTTGAAATTATGTGTGGTGCTAGTGATTTTGCTGTAGGCGCTGTTCTTGGATAGCGAGTAGATAAAAAATTAAATGTTATTCATTATGCTAGCAAAACTCTTGATGCTGCTCAAAGAAATTATGCTACAACTGAAAAAGAATTATTAGCTGTAGTCTTTGCTTGTGACAAGTTTAGATCCTATATTGTTGATTAAAAAGTTACGATTCATACTTGATCATGCTGCAATTAGATACCTTATGGAAAAGAAAGATGCTAAGCCAAGGCTTATTAGATGGGTGCTTCTTTTGCAAGAATTTGATTTACATATTATAGATAGGAAAGGTGCTGATAATCCTGTTGCTGATAATTTGTCTAGATTGGAAAATATTGCTTATGATCCTGTTCCTGTTAATGATAGTTTTCCAAATGAACAATTGGCTGTAATTAAGGTGAGCTCGCGAGATAGTCCTTGGTATGCTGATTATGCTAACTTTATTGTATCCAAGTACTTGCCTCCAACCTTTTCAGCTCAGCAAAGGAGGAAATTCTTTTATGACTTGATGCATTATTTTTGGGATGACCCACACTTATATAAAGAAGGAGTGGATGGTATTCTGCGAAGATGTGTTCCCGAATATGAACAACAAGAGATATTGAGTAAGTGTCATGGTAGTGTTTATGGAGGACATCACGCCAGAGATAGAACCGCGCAAAAGGTTTTACAATCAGGTTTCTATTGGCCAACTCTCTTCAAAGATGCAAGAAAGTTTATTTTATCTTGTGATGAATGTCAAAGGGTTGGCAATATCTCCAGACGCAATGAAATGCCTATGAATTATACTCTTGTTATTGAACCATTCGATTGTTGGGGATTTGACTTCATGGGTCCTTTCCCTTCTTCAGAAGGTAACACTCATATACTTGTAGCTGTTGATTATGTTACTAAATGGGTGGAAGCCATACCTACAAAAAGTGCTGATGGTGAGACCTCTTTAAGAATGCTTTTAGATATTATTTTTCCTAGATTTGGAGTTCCTAGATATCTTATGACTGATGGAGGTTCTCATTTTATTCATGGTGGTTTTAGAAAAACTCTTGCTAAATACGGTATTAATCATAGGATTGCTTCCGCTTATCATCCTCAAACAAGTGGGCAAGTAGAATTATCAAATAGAGAGATTAAATCTATCTTGCAAAAGACTGTTAATAAATCTAGAAAGAATTGGGCTATTAAATTGAAGGAAGCACTTTGGGCTTATAGAACTGCTTATAAAAATCCCATAGGTATGTCACCTTATAAAATGGTTTATGGGAAAGCTTGTCATTTACCTTTAGAACTAGAGCACAAAGCTTATTGGGCTGTAAGAGAACTAAATAAAGATCCTAAACTTGCCTGGTAAGAAGAGATTGCTACAATTGAGTTCTCTAGATGAATGGAGAAGTGAAGCTTATGAAAATGCTAAACTCTTTAAAGAGAAAGTTAAGAAATGGCATGATAGAAGAATTATGAAAAGAGAATTTAATGTTGGGGATAAAGTCCTATTGTATCGGTCTCGCCTCAGATTTTTTGCAGGGAAATTACTCTCAAAATGGGAAGGACCATATGTCATTGTGGAGGTGTATCGTTCGGGAGCAATAAAAATTAGTTCTCTGCAAGGCAATGACACACAAGTGGTGAATGGACAAAGACTCAAGCATTATATCTCTGGTGATTCTTATAACGAAGATGTTGATGTTATTCGAGTAGTAACTCCGGAAGCTTTCATCAAAGGCCAAATTGACAGTTCTGCAGAGTTCGACTTTGAATAGGTAACAGTATTGGTAATAAAAAGTCCGCGTTTAACTTTCCGAACAATGTTTTTGCTATTTTCGGAAAATATGAAAAATTACGAGATCGAAACGGAGTGGAGGAGACGCACGAGGGCATGCCCCCATAGGCCGGCGCGGGCCCCAGCCTGGTCGCGCCGCCCTATGAGGAGAGCCCCTCGTTGTCCCTCTCCGACTCTGGTTCGACCTGGTACTTTCCTTCTGTCGTGAAAATTTCTGCTATATAATCCTCCGGACCCCTGGAGGTTCGTATATCGTTTTCTCGTCGCGTTTTGTTTCGAGCTGCTTTCTGCCAGGATTTGTTTTTGATCTAGAAGCACCATGGCCTCCAACAACAAGGGCAAGGAGCTTTCGGAGGAAGATATTCAAGATCCCGAGTGGAAATAGGTGGACGAAAGTGTCAAGGAAGAAGATGAAGAAGAAGTGAAGGAAGACTCGCATGCATACCCGCGTGCCACCATCGGAAGCATCGAGGTGGTGGAAAATCCTTTCAGTTCCAAGAAGAGCGCAAGAATTTGCACCGGAGGGAAAGTTCCACGTCACTTCCTAGCTCCAAAGACATCTCCTCCAGGCACATACAACCCCTTCCACACTCTAATTTACAATAGTCAAATTGAAAGGATTCCCAAGGCGGTATTGCCTAGCAAGTGGGATATAGATCGTTGTAACACTGCAGGAAGGATGAAGCCTGAAGCTGAAGAGTGGGGAAACAACTCTAAGAGTTGGGACTCGCCGTCGGATATACTTCTTAACCGCGTCGAGCACAATTCGGAGATGATCCGCAACCTCATGTACAAAATTGATGAGCTAAAGGAGCTTGTTGAGAAGCTTATCAAGAATTCATCCACACCGTCGAAGGAGTAATTCATCATCGGTATTGGCACCCTTGGTTTGTTCCAAGCTTGGGGGAGTGCCGCGGTATCACATCATCACTATCTTTTACCTTCTTATTATCAAGTAGTGTCATATCATGAGTAGGGAAGTTATCATGTAAGATGTGTTGCAGTATGGAAGTATCTCTCTTTTAGTTGGTTATTTATGTATCCCTTGGTGTGAGTTATCGTTATGGAATATTAATGAGAAGTTTTATCGTTTACATAATGCACATCTTATTTTAGTTTGCAATCTCTATTATATGATTAATCTTGTTGTTAGTATTGGTATCACTTTGGGAGCATTGAGTAAATCTATTTGGTTTTGGCAAACTTAGCATCGATCAATAGCAACAACACTTTGAGTTTAAGTAGAAAAGAGGAAATACATGTAGATATGTTATTTCATTATCTTTCTTTCTTGTTAGTTCCTAGCTTAGTATTCTGAAGTTAAAATTGTTTGTGCTTACAAGTAAGATGCATGATTGTTTCTATCACATGTATATTTGTTTGTTTCCCTCAACTCTTATGCTTGCTAATCAACCTTGCTAGCCAAAGACCTGTACTGAGAGGAATGCTTCTCGTGCATCCAAACCTTAACCCGAAACCTATGCCATCAGTGTCCACCATAACTACCTATTATGTGGTACTTTCTGCCATTCCAAGTAAATACTTCATGTGCTACCTTTAAACAATTCAAAAGTTATTACCTCTTATTTGTGTCAATGTTTTATAGCTCATGAGGAAGTATGTGGTGTTTTATCTTTCAATCTTGTTGGGCAGCTTTCACTAATGGACTAGTGGCTTCATCCACTTATCCTATAATTTTGCAAAAAGAGTTGGCAACGGGGTTCCCAGCCCCAATTAATCAACTTTCATTAATAACTCTATTCACATGTTTTGCCCTGATTCATCAGTAAGCAACTTAATTTTGCAATAGACACTCCTCCATGGTATGTGAAATGTTGGAAGGCACCCGAGGATTCGGTTAGCCATGGCCTGGAGAAAGCAAAGGTTGGGAGGAGTGTCATCCTTAAATAAACTAAAGTACATGTGTAAACAAAAGAGAAGAGGGATGATCTACCTTGCTGGTAGAGATAACGTCCTTCATGGGAGCCGCTCTTTGGAAGTCTGTTTGGCAAGGGGGTTAGAGTACCCACTACCATTCGTGGACAACAACAAACACCTCTCAAAACTCTACTTTTATGCTCTCTATATGATTTCAAAACTTAAAAAGCTCTAGCACATGATTTAATCCCTGCTTCCCTCTGCGAAGGGCCTATCTTTTACTTTATGTTGAGTCAGTAAACCTATTTCCCTCTATCTTAAGCAAGCAATTGAGTTGTTGTGATCAAACCATTTATACTGTGATCTACTTAATCATGCCTTTTATTCTTCCTTGTTTAGTACAAGTTTTATCCGAATGAATATAACTTTGAAGGTTATCAATGATTATGAGGAAATTATTATGATTGAGTATGCAAGTTTTGCCATATAATCTTTAATATAAGAGCGCTGCTCGATAGATAAGTACAATATGTCAACTGTTCTCTGACCAAGAACGAAGTTTGCCATCACCAATTATGATTTCCTATGCACCTTTATTTGTGATTTCCTTTTACTTGTTTCAAGTTGAATCATATGAGTAAGTTGTTCACTAGAATGTCTTGTGTGAATTAATATGATGCTTCTTGTCCGTATTTTATTTATCGACTCTTCACTCCATAAACATGTGGTCTTGTTTATCGAGCTCGGTTCGCTTGGGGACAAGCGAAGTCTAAGCTTGGGGGAGTTGATACGTCCATTTTGCATCACTATTTTATATCATAATTTACTGTTATTCATTAATATATTTCATATTTAGAGATGATACTTATGTTATTTCATCTATTTTGCATGTTTCATGATTATCGGAGAATCGCGCACCGGAGTCAGGATTCTGCTGGAAAAAGCACCGTCAGAATGCAATATTTCGGAAGATCAACAATTGACGGAAATTACACGGAAAATCTTGTTTTTCCAAAAGACGGAGATAGCCAAAAGGAGGAGCCGAGGAGGGCCGCCATGGGCCTCCCCCCATAGGCCGGCGCGGTCCCAGCCCTGGCCGCGCCGCCTGGTGGGGAGGGGGCCCACAGCCCCCTCTGGCCTCCTCTCCTTCGCGTACTTCTTCGTCCCGAAAACCTAAGCTGCAGAGAATAATCGCGAAGAGACACAGCCGCCTCTGCGGGGCGGAAAACACCAGAGAGAAAAGTGCTCTCCGGCAGGCTGAAATCCGCCGGGGAAAGTCCCTCCCGGAGGGGGAAATCAACGCCATCGTCACCGTCATCGAGCTGGACATCATTGGGATCATCATCACCATCATCTAGTGGTGTCATGTGAACGTCGACTACATGATACTTCACCTTTATGGGCCTAGGGGAATACATCTTGTATTCGTTTGCTAATTGCGGGGTTGCCGGAGTGACAGAAACCTGAACCCCCGTTGGTATATCGATGTAGGAGGGATAGCAGGATCTCAGAGTTTAAGGCTGTGGTTAGATTTATCTTAATTACTTTCTTGTATTTGCGGATGCTTGCAAGGGGTATAATCACAAGTATGTATTAGTCCTAGGAAGGGCGGTGCATTAGCATAGGTTCACCCACACAACACTTATCAAAGCAATGAAGATTAATCAGCTATATGAAGCGAAAGCACTAGACTAAATTCCCGTGTGTCCTCAAGAACGTTTGGTCATTATAAGTAACAAACCGGCTTGTCCTTTGTGCTAAAAAGGATTGGGCCACTCGCTGCAATTATTACTCTCGCATTTTACTTACTTGTACTTTATTCATCTCGCTATATCAAAACCCCCGAATACTTGTCCGTGAGCATTTACAGTGAAACCTTCATCGAAACTGCTTGTCAACACCTTCTGCTCCTCGTTGGGTTCGACACTCTTATTTATCGAAAATACTACGATACACCCCCTATACTTGTGGGTCATCAGCCACGTACACGCATCACCTGCTAAATTCGTTAGGATTTTTAGCCTATTTTTGTGTGGACAGAGGATACAAATTTGAAACTACATGTGAAAAAATGAGTTCAATCTTTGCTACAAAACGAAAATTAGAGCCTTTCTAGTAAAAGTGTTATGCAGAAATCTACATCTCCATATGTTGCAACAACTTTTATATATCCAAGATAGATAAAACTTGGCACTTTACGAACAACTTCAGAGAGAAAAGGAAAGTAAAACTCTCTTGCGATAGCAAGAGTGCAAAATAAAAACCTAATAAAATCAAATGCAAATGAAAACATGGTCTCCGCAGACATACAAAAGGGATCATGAAGATAAAATTAGAACATGAGTTTAAAATGATTTTCTTGAAATTAGCTGAAAGAAGAGGAAGATACATGGGCATCCGCAAGCTTATGATCTTTATACTTCTTGTCCTTTAATTTTTCCTCACAATATCATGTTACTAGTTGTAAAAAAATCATGTTACTTATCTCAAAAAAAGAAATATTTTCATCTTCATGATACTCCAATTTCTACAAAATGGTTAGTTGTCGAAAACAAATAATAGTCTTTACCAAGATGCAAACTCCAGTAATTATTGGGAAACCATATTATCCAAAAAGCTAATATGTTACAAAACAGACACTCCTTTAATTTTGTTTTTACTATGTGAAAAGTTTTAATGATATATGCTTCACAATAGTTCCATTGGCATGAACAACACATGCCCAAGGTCTACCCCAACATCTTCATTGCTCATCCATCTCATTTTTTTTTTCCAAATTTTAGTTTTTGGTTGAAATATTAAAATAACCTTCTTGTCAATATAAGATGGGTAGCTATTCCATTCTTCCTCCACTTTTTCCTTTTTCTCTTCTATCTCCTTTTGTTTGGGATGCATGGGCATCCCCAAGCTTAGGTTTTTTTTCATCTTCTTCATTGGAACTTTCAACATGATTTCTTGCATTCAGAACATTAGTGCACAAGGGAATATTCAATCTTTAAAAATACTTGATTAACATATCATCCAAATCCTTGTGAGCCTTGCAAAAAGGCTCTAGAGCATCATCCATTATCTAAATTTTTTGGGTTCCATTTTTATAAATAGGCACTACAAGTAAACTGGAAATACAAGCAAGAATAGAAGCATAGCATGAAGCTCCCCGACAACGGCACCAGAAAAGTATTTTGATAACCCCTAAGTGCAAGGCATCACCGTAGTAAAATTCGATAAGTATTTATGTGTCAAACCCACGAGTATCTGAAGGTAAACTATCTATTCTCTAAAGCCCTATAACCCACATATATGGCATTTTATGCGAAGCTAGGAACTATAGTGTGTGTGGTTGTGTGGTTGTTTCTGGTACTAACTAGAAAACATTAAAGTATTTGGAAGCAAATACTATATGTAAACTAGTGCAAGTAAAATGGAGCTAGTGAAGTGGAGGTGGATAACCTAAGAGAGCAAGTGCTTAGGCAAATTGCTATTTTATTTGGTTGGTTGTCACAATTAATGAAACATAAAGATAGTCTTTTATTGTTTCTTCTAATGAGGAGTCATGAACAGGTGCAACCATATACATGAGGTAATACACCTCTAGTGATTGATCCTAAGGTCAATTAAGAGCAAACAAGAGAATTATTAAGACATAAAGCCCATCCACTACATTTAGATCAAAGGTAACATCAGTATATAGAGGTCGAGATACAATGTTGGCCATAAGACGAAACCCCTTTGATCCGATGGCTCTTGGGCACCTCTAGAACCTTTCTAGAACTCCCCTATATCCCTTTATGAGTTCATCAAATCATGTATTGGCTGAAATTTATGTCTAAAATGAATCTCATAAAATTCCCCACAACTTTAATGTTTTGAATTTTTATATTGGATGTTGTCTTCAGGGTCTACCGTGGAGATATTTTACAAACATTCTGCAGGGATAGATTCCGGAAGATTCCAAATTTCACCATAATAACCGGTTTCCTTTCAAATTTGTCTATTTCCTATACAACAAAGTATAAAAAAAGAACTTGTGCACTTTCGAAACTATTAATAGGTTAGCACTGATAAATATAATAAAGTTGCATAATAATAAAAAAATTAACACAATAAACTATAAAGTTCATGTATGCATTTTACATGCATCAGGGATCCACTTGTTAGTCCTCTCCTACTCATACCCTCAAATCTCTTCTCTCTCTATTTTTCAATTTTCTTTTATTTTCCTCTTTATTACTTCTCCCCAATTCCCCTTCCCACTGCTACCTACCCATCTCACCTCTGTCCCAAACCATCAGCGTCACCCTTTCACCACCGCCACCTTCGTCCTCGGCTGATGCACCGCACCTCCCTATCCTCACTTCCTCTCTCTCTCTCTCTCTCTCTCTCTCTCTCTCTCTCTCTCTCTCTCTCTCTCTCTCTCTCTCTCTCGAATAAACAGAACCTCCATGGTGATCCCTAGATGGCGTGAGCGGCATCCATGCGAGGGATGATGTCTACGCACGCTTCTATTCTTGTAGACAGTGTTGGGCCTCCAAGTACAGAAGTTTGTAGAACAACAGCAAGTTTACCTTAAGTGGATCACCCAAGATTTATCAAACTCAGGGAGCTAGAGGTCAAAGATATCCCTCTCAAGCAACCCTGCAATTACGACACAAGAAGTCTCTTGTGTCCCCAACACACCCAATACACTTGTTAGGTGTATAGGTGCACTAGTTCCGCGAAGAGATAGTGAAATACAAGTAATATGGATGATTGTAAGTGGTAATTGCAATCTGAAATAAAAATGGCAGCGAGCAAACATGTAGTTGAACTGGTTGTAAACGGTGTTTCAATGCTTAGAAACAAGGCCTAGGGATCATACTTTCACTAGTGGATACTCTCAACAATGATGCCATAATTGAATACATAGATATTATCACTTCACCATGCTACTCTGAACCACTCTCCGGTTTGATAATAAACACAAATTCATTGTGTAGGATTGCATAAGCATTCCTTAAAGTTTGTATTCCCAATCTATGTATACCCCACGCATTCACTTTGAGCATACAAAGATGGTACTAACTAGACACCACAATTCTAAGTATTTATGTAAATTAAGCTTAAGAAACAAATACGGTGTGCGCACTGTCACCTTCACACCGTTGGACAAGATGTCCCCGGAGATCACATAATAAAACCACTTGAATAACACAGTAGTTGAAGAATAACATCTACATATTCAACTAGATTACAAAGCTCATGATCACATAAAGATCATACATGGAGAGATAGATAGACCACATAGCTATCCATCAGCACCGGGGGAGAATTACTCACTCCTCATCATGGGAGTCAGCAACATCGATGAAGATGGCGGTCAAGTCGATGGAGATGGCTCCGGGGGCAATTCCCCGTCCCGGAAGGGTGCCGGAACAGAGACTTCTATCCTCCGGATCTTGTCTTCTGTGGCGGCGGAGCTATGGAACATTTCGTGGATGGAGGCTTGTATATTTAGGGTTTTCGCGTCAGGAGGCATTTATAGGCGGAAGGGCGAGGTCGGTGGAGGCCAAGGGGCCCAGACCACCCCTAGGCGCGGCCAGGGCCTGGGCCGCGCCTAGGCCTAGTCTGGACGCCCTGTGGCGCCTCCTCGTCTCTCCTCTGGACTTCGTCTTCGTTACGAAAAAATAAGATCTTTAGCTTTTGTTTTGTCCAATTCCGAGAATATTTCCTGTATAACTTTTCTGAAATACAAAACAGTAGAAAACAGGGACTGGCATTGTGGCATCTTGTCAATAGGTTAGTTCCGGAAAATGCATAAAAATGCCGGTTAGTTTCTGCAGAGAATGGTGCAATGGCAGCACTGGCAGAGGCCCACTGAACATGTTTTCTGCAAGAGATATGGATCGAACACTCGCCAAAAATGCCACGAAGTGTAAACAAAACTTATAGAAATTGGTGTAAAACAAGCACTGATCATGAAAATTATAGATACATTTGCGACGTATCATGGGACCATACCAGCGATGTGGTCGGGTCGGGCCTAGTTGCATTCTTGTCGCATCCTGGCGGGGGCACCTGCTCCCAGTCAACCATGGAGCAGTCATCGTCGGGTGGAGCGACTATATGTGAATAATGACGAGGCACCTCGCTGCGTAAACAAGCTGGAGGGGGAGGCGGCTGATGGCGTGTAAAGCACACGTCCGTTGGGAACCCCAAGAGGAAGGTGTGATGTGTACAGCAGCAAGTTTTCCCTCAGAAAGAAACCAAGGTTTATCGAACCAGGAGGAGCCAAGAAGCACATTGAAGGTTGATGGCAGCGGGATGTAGTGCGGCGCAACACCAGGGATTCCGGCGCCAACGTGGAACCTGCACAACACAACCAAAGTACTTTGCCCCAACGAAACAGTAAGGTTGTCAATCTCACCGGCTTGCTGTAACAAAGGATTAGATGTATAGTGTGGATGATGATTGTTTGCAGAAAACAGTAGAACAAGTATTGCAGTAGATTTATTCAATGTAAAAGAATGGACCGGGGTCCATAGTTCACTAGAGGTGTCTCTCCCATAAGATAAATAGCATGTTGGGTGAACAAATTACAGTCGGGCAATTGACAAATAGAGAGGGCATGACCATGCACATACATGATATGATGAGTATAGTGAGATTTAATTGGGCATTACGGCAAAGTACATAGACCGCTATCCAGCATGCATCTATGCCTAAAAAGTCCACCTTCAGGTTATCATCCGAACCCCTTCCAGTATTAAGTTGCAAACAACAGACAATTGCATTAAGTATGGTGCGTAATGTAATCAATAACTACATCCTCGGACATAGCATCAATGTTTTATCCCTAGTGGCAACAGCACATCCACAACCTTAGAACTTTCTCATCATCGTCCCGGATTTAATGGAGGCATGAACCCACTATCGAGCATAAATACTCCCTCTTGGAGTTAAGAGCAAAAACTTGGCCGAGCCTCTACTAATAACGGAGAGCATGCAAGATCATAAACAACACATAGGTAATAGATTGATAATCAACATAACATAGTATTCTCTATCCATCGGATCCCGACAAACACAACATATAGCATTACAGATAGATGATCTTGATCATGTTAGGCAGCTCACAAGATCCGACAATGAAGCACATAAGGAGAAGACGACCATCTAGCTACTGCTATGGACCCATAGTCCAGGGGTGAACTACTCACTCATCACTCCGGAGGCGACCATGGCGGTGAAGAGTCCTCCGGGAGATGATTCCCCTCTCCGGCAGGGTGCCGGAGGCGATCTCCTGAATCCCCCGAGATGGGATTGGCGGCGGCGGCGTCTCTGGAAGGTTTTCCGTATCGTGGCTCTCGGTACTGGGGGTTTCGCGACGAAGACTTTAAGTAGGCGGAAGGGCAGCCTCGGAGGGGTCACGGGTGCCCCACACGCTAGGGCCGCGCGGGCCCCCCTTGGGCCGCGCCGCCCTAGTGTGGCGGCGCCCCGTGGCCCCACTTCGTCTTCTCTTCGGTCTTCGGAAGCTTCGTGGCAAAATAGGCCCCGGGCGTTGATTTCGTTCAATTCCGAGAATATTTCCTTACTAGGATTTCTGAAACCAAAAACAGCGAGAAAACATCAAGCTGGCTCTTCGGCATCTCGTTAATAGGTTAGTGCCGGAAAATGCATAAATATGACATAAAGTATGCATAAAACTTGTAGATATCATCAATAATGTGGCATGGAACATAAGAAATTATCGATACGTCGGAGACGTATCAGCGGCATGAGAGGAACGACGCCGATGGTGATGGCCTACTTCGAGTTCCTGCTCGGTAGGTGCTCCGAGGTGTCGACCATGATACTCACCGATGAGCTCTTTTTCAAGGGAAGCTAGTGCTGCTCTGCGAGTCCACCTACCCAGCAGCGACACTAGCATGGCTGGCCTACATGTGATAAGGCATCTCCGGTGCATCGGACGGTCGCATGTGCCCCATTCCACCGGCGTCAGGATGTGACAAAATAGAACAGGAAACAACTGATAGCTATGGTCCACCGAAAAGTTACAAAATAAAAAATTTAGACTTGATAAAAAAATCATAATTTAGACCTATCTAACATTCATTTCCTTAGACCTATCTAATGTTGCTATCCTAGTTAAATAGGACGAGCAGTGCTACTTTGAATGAACCAACAAAAAGACGATCATTTCAGAGCGATACTTGCATCGTTCCCCTCGTGTCGCCCCCTCTAGGCGACTGAGGGCGCGAAACCCTACCGCATCGCCACCCAACCACCCCTCCTCCCCCTCCCCTCCTAGTCGCCCCCAGAGGTGATGTCGGCCGAAGGCCGCGTCGCCGGTGAAGGGTGCGGCGGGGATCTAAGCTCTCGCTCCTCCGGCGGCTGATCGATGGAGGAAACCCGCGCGGGGGCTCGCCAAGATCGTGGCGGCGGCTCTCGATGGATCTCCCCTTCGCGGGCGGTCTATCCGGCGGCTTCCCCGGTGGGGGCTCGGGATCTGAGGCGGCGGCCTCTACCGGTGTGGCTATGGGGCCCCGCGGCGGGCGGTGTGGCGGTCGGCTCTGGTGGTTGTCCTCGACCTCGCGAGAGGTGAGGTGGTAGTGGGTGTCGACGGCAGCGTGGTCCTCTGAGTCAATATCTGTGGTAGGTTCTCCCCCTCTCCCCCGCCCGCTCCATCTATTGGTGGCGCCGCCGCCGGCTCTGGGCATGGGGTGCTGGTGGGTTGTTTGGGGTCAGGGGAAACCCTAGGCTGGCTGGTCCGGCCCGTCTTTGTCGACTCCCTCGGGTGGCAGGTTCCTCCTTGGAGGCGACGTTGCGACCCCTCTTTTCACCCTCGACCCATCTCCCAGACAAAAGTCCAAAATCCCTCGATTGGGCGGCGTCGACGTGCTGTGCCGTGACCTCCTTAGAGGCGTCGCCTGGGGAGATGTGTCGTTCGGGTGGGGAGTCCAAGGTGGGTGCTTTGGGCCTCGATGGCCCTGCCCGTGATCTGTTGTTGTGTCCGGTGGCTTTCCTGCTGCTCTAGGTTGTTCAAGGGCGGCGGTAGTGTGGCCGGTGAGGTGTGCTCCTCTTGTCATGGTGGTCATGCCCCAGGAGGTCCTTGGCTCTCCAGCCCAACTATTCTCCAGCTCTCGAGTGAGCTTCTCTCATGTCCGATGGTTCGACGCCTCTGAGCCATGGCGAGAGGGTAGGGGCCCTCTTCGGCGTGAGAAGAGGAAGGTTTGGTGCTCTTCGTCCCGGGTTCTTCTCCTTGCTGAAGACTTCCTCTCTGCCCCTAGCAGTGACTCGTCGTGCCCCGCTGGTTTGGCGTTCTTGGTGCTGTGGAGCTGCGGTCTTCGCTTCTGCAAGGCGTGTGCTTGTGCTGTAGCATAGTGTTGCAAGCTTCTCAGAGTGCTCCCTTGTATCTTTCGGCCGTAGTGTGTGGTGTGGTGTGGTGTTGTGTGGTACGGAGGGCCTTGTGTAATTTTGGCCTGTTGAGGACTTTGTTAATTCAAAGTCGGCCTTTCAAGCCTTATGTTTAAAAACCAACAGAAAGACTACTCAAATTTTGAAAGTATTTCCCTAGAACTTCATTTGCAATCGTGGTGATTTTTTTGGAATTTTCTTCTTAGATCAAATCTTCTCACAAAACTTAAAAGTCATCATGATGAAACATGTTGTAATGGTTATAATGGAAGATAGAAACATTGAAAAGTTGCTCCCGCACTGGCACACCCGATGTGGCAACTGCCCAACACGGTTTCAGCACTTCCATGGACCCACTAAGAACAGTTTGCTCAACACCATTTGCACCAACAACCTACAAGGAATGAGCCGACAGTTTTGATAACAACGATTAACAAAAGATCACCATTGGGGTACCAAAGAAGGCATATCTAACACTCAATCATCTCAGCAAATAAGGATTAACATGCATAAGGCCAATAAACGTGGAAGATTTATTACTGTCTCATTTCCAAATTAAATTAGTACTGTAGACCTCAAGTTCCATGGTGAACATGAACTCAGATTATTCGAGGTGAACTGGGTGGTAATTCATTTATCATGTTAACACCATAGTGCTGCGAGCATTGCATAACTTTTTGCTAATGATGGATGAAAAAAACAATATATAATTTCATAACTAGCTAAGTTACTACTTAATGGGACAAAATGATAGGAAAACAAATTCAGCAACAATAAGGGCATGTACAACCACAGGCGCTTAGTTAGACGCTTAAGGAACAAAATTTAAGAATTAAATACCGGAAACTGCTGGGCGTCCCCCGGGGGATCTGATTCCCCAGCCCCCGGGTCCCCAGCCGTCGGATCAACCATTTCGACGGTTAGATTTGCATGTAGCAAAAAAACACCTCCGGCAGCAAAAAATCACCCCCGGCAGCAAATGACTGAAGCAAAAAACGGTTCGTCCATGAATCAAAAGAAAAAGTCTAAGCTCGCCGGAGTCTCGCCGGAGACCTCGTCGGAGACCCCGTAGCAAACATCTTACGCAGATGTAGCAAAATCGCAAATAAATTGCAGCAAAAAATTTTATTCATATGTTGCAAATCCTCATGACACGGACCTCGCCGGAGATAAGAACTCGCCGGCGGCAGCGCCGCCCAAGAGTGTAGCAACTCCACCCACCTAAGGTAGCACTAGGTAGCACCGCCTCGAACCTCTGGTAGCAAAATCGAACATTTAAGGTAGCAAATCCACTCTTCACCGGTAGCAACACCAGACACTAAAGGTAGCAATGTCGGCCTCCGCCGGTAGCAATGCCAGTTGCCCAAGCGCCAGCAGCAAACCCCCCTGTAGCACCAGTAACCACTCCTTTGGAAGCACCTCTTCGGCTCTTCGCAAAAACGGCCCGACGAGAACAATGTCCTCGACGCCGGCGGCTCGCAGCTATATCTAGGGTTTCCCGTGCCGGCGGCGGCGCATAGAGGCGTAGTTTGACCGGGGAGACGAGCTAGCGTGCCCTCAGGTGCGCGAGGCAGCGACCGGCGAGGTTGGAGGTAGGGCGGCGGCGGGTGCCCCATGCCGGAGGTGCGAGGAAACAACCTGAGAGAGGAGCGGCGTGCGGCGACGGCGTTCAACGTGATAGAGGTGCGGTGGCGGCGCCCGGCATGGAGAGAGTACCGGCGGCGGCGCTAGCGCTGAGAGAGGAGCGGCGGTGGCACCGTACGCGAGACAGGAGCAACATCGTTGGAAAAGCACGAGAGAGGAGCAGCAACTGCGCAACGTGTGGAGGAGGTTGGAGATAGACCTGCGGGGAGGTTGCTAGTGGGGCCAGGGAAAAGACAACCGCACGATTGGATCCCATCCAACGAACGCGCGTGCGGAGGTTAGGAGAGCGTGATCCCCCGGGGGCATAGGATCATTTTCCTTAAATACCTAGCACTTGCTCAAGAGTCCGTGCTTGCAACACTAAACGCAACATGTGGACACTTGCACAATTTAAACAGGAAAGATAGCGTCCGCTTTGTCCAACGCGAAATCCCCAAGCGCCCGTATAAATATGTTGGATTCTGGTGTACCAAGATCCGTGCGATTCTCTCCAGCTCCTTCTTTTCTAGCGTCCACGGTAGCGCCCAGCTCTAGTCGAAACAGACGCACACGGAAAGAAAAACTGGAGCGCCGACGACGCAACCAAATTTCCACCGATCAATCAGGATTCGAGGAAAACGGCCAGGATTTATTCCCTAGCACCTGTTGTTAGCTTCTACATTGTAGATGCCCTAACACAGACAGAGCAAGCCATGTCCAGTATATCATCTATATGTTCTTCATGTTTGAGCAGAAAGCTTTCTCTCTCAACAAGGAGCTAAGTGAAACTTCTATACACTAATTGAACCAGTTTGTTGAGTGATTGACAAATCCTAAGAGGATTAGCAGGCGCTAAGCATCTTGGAAACCTCTTGTTGGGCCATGGGACTTAGGGCATCTCCAACCGGGCGACCCATCCCGCGCCCGCGCGTCCGGATGGGTCGAAACGGACAAAACCGCGGCCCAGCGCGCGGACCCATCCCTAAAACGGATGGCCGCGGCGTCCGGGACGACCCAAACCCGGCCCAAATCTTGGACGAGTTTGCGTGGCCGCGGACGCGAAAGGCTGGTCGCTCGCGTCCTCCCCTTGTCCGCCCCTGGCCCGCCCGTCTCGCCTCCCAAAACACAAGCCCGTCGCACACATCTCCCCACCGCTCCGCCGCCACCCACGGACCGGCGATTTGGGAGCGCGTCGACGCCGGCCATCGTCGTCGAGACGCCGGCAAGCGGGGCGGAAGCATAGGTCGAGGTCCCGCGCTGCTTTCGCCGCGTCGTAGCAGAGTCGGAGGACGCCGCCGCCGGCGCTGTTGTCCTCTCACCGTCGCGACACCTCCCGCCGTTCGCAGCTGCGCCGTTTCCGCCGGAGGTGAGCTCTCCTGCACCGTGTTTCCAGACCGCACGTCGTCTGAGACGGCCATGCCTGCAGGTCCCTACAGAAGCATTTGGATCGCCTCCGCCTGCGAGGTGTTCGTTCAAATGCTCGATCTAAAATGTGTCCCTTTTCAGATCATGGTGGACAGCGACGACGAATACTACTTCAAGAACTTCATCGACACGTCGTCAGAAGAGGAGTCCGACGACGAATTTTTCACGGATGCTGCGCTGCTCATCCACGAGCACATTGTCTCGCAAATCCCCGTGCACCGGGGGTCCTTGCCGGGGCGCGCGGCCGCCTTGGACCGCAAAAGAGAACGCGGCCACGACCAGCTCTACAACGACTACTTCAAACCCAATCCATTGTTCGTGCCGTCCTTGTTTCGCCGTCGTTTTCGGATGACCAGGCCGCTGTTCCGCCGGATAATGGATGGCGTCAAGATCTACGACGACTACTTCTGTGCGAAAGTGGATGCAATTGGCAAGGTAGGCCTCTCTTCGTACCAGAAATGCACGGCAGCGATTAGGATGCTCGCATATGGCGTTGCCGGTGATTTCGTAGATGAGTACACGCGCATGAGTGAGTCAACCGGTTTGGAATCGATGTACAGGTTCTGCAGAGCAGTGATCGGTTCGTTCGGAGAACAGTACCTCCGGCAACCTAATGCAGAGGACACAGCTCGTCTGTTGTCGATCAACGCTTCCAGGGGTTTTCCTGGGATGCTTGGAAGCATAGACTGCATGCACTGGGAGTGGAGGAACTGCCCCTTTGGTTGGCAGGGAGCATACAGCGGCCATTCTGAGGGGTGCACAGTCATTCTTGAAGCTGTTGCTTCCCATGACACATGGATTTGGCACTCATTCTTCGGAATGGCTGTCTCGCACAATGACATCAATGTGCTGCAGCGCTCTCCGGTGTTTGATAGGCTAGCGTACGGCCAGTCCCCTGATGTGGATTTTAAGATCAATGGCCACCACTACACCAAGGGGTACTACCTTGCTGATGGTATCTATCCACCTTGGGCTACACTCGTGAAGACAATTCGAAACCCCAACTCAGAGCAGGAGGCAAGGTTTGCCAAAGAGCAGGAGGCAGCCCGGAAAGATGTCGAGCGGACGTTTGGCATCCTCCAAGCTCGTTGGGCTATCGTCAGACACCCTGCCAGAGCCTGGGATGTGCAAACTCTGTGGGAGGTGATGACCGCTTGTGTAATCATGCATAACATGATTGTTGAGGTAGAGTGGGATGATTCACTCTTTGATAATGACTGGGAAGGCCAAGGAGAGTTGGTTACTCCTCATCAAGGTGCTCTGGCATCATTCCAGGACATTCTTCATGCGCACCATGAAATTCGAGATCTAGCTGTACACAACCAGCTTCAGGCTGATTTGGTCGAGCACATGTGGCAGCACGTAGGCAACAATGCTGCAAACAACAATGATGAAGGAAATCCTGAAGCCTAGAGCATTTGTATCGTTTTTTCATTTTATTTGAATAATACTTTATCCTTGATTACATGGACTATGTAATGTGTAATACATTTTGAGCATTTGTACTATTTTATATATTTTATATAATATTTTTTTGCGTTTTTCTAGTGAATTTACAAGAAAAACATACCATAGGGCGCCGTGACCCAAATCTGCCGCGTTGGGCGCAGCGCGCGACCCAAACGGACGCGCGGATGCGGGGCTCCGTCCGCGCGTCCGCTCGGCCACGCAAACGGCCTAAAACGGACGCCCAGCGCGTCCGTTTGGGTCGGCCGGTTGGAGATGCCCTTAGGAGAGTAATCTCATCCTAGTGCCTACCTTTTTATAGTGTACTCTCTCCTTCCAAAAATAACTTCCTCGACTTGAATTAGATAAAGAAGCACATAGACCTATTTTAGTTATAAATATATCCGTATCTAGAAAATGTTGAGCAAATAATTTTAGGAGGGAGGGAGAGTACATAGTTAACTTAATTTGAAAAATATCTTTTATTAAGATAGAAACAATTCCATTCCACTATAGAAGAAAACACAGGATACAGATTGGCAATTTATCTGACCGGAAAAGCACCTGTGAAACAATTACATCCATGTTTTCCACCGCAACTAAACAGTCCAATGCTTTGGTGGAGACCTGCCGAGGTTGGCAACAACGACGATCGGGCTACGCACGATGTGCTTCTCGGACACCCATCTCAAGCTTGCCTCCACAAAGCGTTTATGTCCTTCCATGCCGTGGCTACTCACCGACACACTGAACTTCTTCTCTCCGACCTTGGAAAATGTGAGTGTCTCTGGGGAGACGCGCACCGTGAGGGATTTGGGCGCATCTACCTTTGCCTTGTACGTCGACTCCGCCGGGCCGACGTTCGTCACCGTCCGGGACACCGCGAACGGTGTAGGTTTCATTGGCACCGTTATGGTCGGGTAGTTCAGCTGCACCTCAGATATCTTGGGCAGATTCTTGCAGGTCATGCTAGAGTTGCGCACGATGACCGACAATGCATGGTCGCCAAGGAGCTCGCAGATGTAGCCGGCATAATCAGCGACGCCGAGGTCAAACACCAAACCAGGGTCGTTGGCTTGTGTCGGGTTCACATGGCCTGCGCCAGTGGCATATGCGGGAGCTCTCCGGTGCTGCTCATCCATGATTGGGCCACCGGTGTTGTCGAGGGCGTCCGACGTCGTCATGATAGCCGACTTGATGGCGGCCGGTGACCAGTCAGGATGTGAGCTCTTGATAAGGGCCGCGACACCGCTGACATGTGGCGACGCCATGGATGTGCCGGATTGGATCTCGAAAAGGCCGGGCGCATTAATTAAATTTTTTGGCCATGCCGCGAGGATGTTTAGCCCAGGCGCCAGTATGTCCGGCTTTAGCACACACGGGGAGATGGAGCTTGGACCCCGGGAAGAGAACCATGCTACGACCGGGGCTGGACCGACACCGAGCAGTGTGTTGTTGTATGTGAGAGTGGCCATGGAGCTGCTCGCGGACTCCACATAAGCTTTGAGGACACCGCCATCAGCTGCACTCACCTGCACCACACTAGAGTTGTACTCCCCTCGAAGAATAGTGGACTAGCCACTCGTTTTGTCGTTCGCTAAGACAACTCCGGCGGCGCCTTCCCCTATGATATCGATGATGCTGGGTCCTGGGTGTCGATATCATCATTTATCTCGCAAACCACAATTTTTCCGGTGATGGTATGGTCATCCTTGTACTCGCAATAGCGCCCTTCATCAGTGTAGAGCAGAGGATGGGGTTTCGAATCAAATTTCCCCACTTGATTAAGCGCATCTCCGTCGATGTGTCTGCCGTTGGGGAGATGCACGCTCGCACCAAAGCTCCGGTCCACTGAGCCGGCTCCCACCGTGAGGAACCACGGCGCGTCGTTCTCAACGGAGCCCATCTCGGGGCCCTTGTTACCAGCTGAGCACACCACGATGATGCCTTTCGATACAACGCTGAATGCGCCGATGGCGATGGGGTCCAGATCAAACTTGTAGCTCTTATCCATCCCAAGGGAGAGTGAGATCACGTCCACCCCATCCTTGATGGCTGCGTCTAGGCCGGCCAGCACAACGGACATATCAGTAGAATCGCCCATTTTGTACATGGCAATATGCGCGCCGGGGGCAATTCTAGCAGTTGTCCCCGCGCGCACATCGTATGCTGATGCGCCCGTAACGAAGTTCCCAGCGGCCGTAGCTGAGGTGTGTGTCCCATGACCGAAGTCATCTCTACAGTCGCCTCCAACAAGCGACTTCGCACCGATGAGTTTGTTGTTGCAGCGGGCCGCTTTGCACGAGCCTTTCCACCTCGCCGGGGGCGGCGAGACACCGTGGTCGTCGAAGGAAGGGTGTGTCACGTCGATGCCGGTGTCAACCAACCCGATGATGACTCCCTTCCCGTAGCCAGCATCACTCCAGAAACCCGAGCCTTTTCTTAGGCCGAGAAACTCTGGCGTGCGCGTGGTCATGAGAGTCATTGTCTCGTCGGGGAAGGCGCGCACGAACCCTGATTTCTTGGCCACCACCTCCAGCTCGGTGTCAGTGAGCCTCGCGACAAAGCCACTGAACACCTCGGTGTAGGAGTGGAGTAGACGTGGATCACCAGAGGCGGTGTGCAAGCTCGGCAGGAAGGATTCATGCCACCGGCGGTGCTCGCCTTCGTCAGCATTTGTGCCCGGTGACTCAACAAGTATAATGTAAGTGCGTTGGACAGAGGTGCCCGTGCCAACCTGTTGTACCCTAGCAACGGCTGGATTGTCGTAGCAGAGTGTAGGTGTAGGAGAGAGGGTGGTGAGCAAGAGAATTACTAGTAGCGAGAGACTGATAAGCGACGCCATTGGTAAAGCCACACACACACAACCTACCATCGAACGACGACCAACAGTATAGTGCTTACAAACTATGCACGTGCTGTATTTAATGTCTATATATCATATCTGATATGTTGTAATCTTGGCACATATTTTGGACGATATGATAAGATTTCATTGATAGGCTAGATATATCTTAAACCAATGATATCTACCAAAAATTAAACCTCTGGATTTGAAATCATTGCTTAAGTGCATATAATGAATATGCTTAATCAGGAGACCTGGCGGTTAATACTCGAAATCTTTTCATTTCTTCATTAACTAACTAAAATGTACATGAGATATATAAAACATCTGAATCAAACACGAAGAGTAGATGTCCCAGAATGTATTCCCGTTGACAGATCAGCTAAGCAGTTTGAAAATTCAGTTCAGCCTCAAGTGAAGTTATAAGCCAGAAATTTGTTAGTAATACTTTTTCGTGGCCGACATTTGAGACAAAAAAATTTAGCTAAGAAGGAAACATACCAGAGTGGCTTGTTCAGATTAACTGAAATAACAGAAGTATAAGATCTATCCGACGGTCATAAGTTCATATTTTAATTCATCTTCCCCAGGATTCTACACATCGGTTTGATGGGTTGAAAACAAACCCGTTTTGAACTCCCATAACATACTACATGAAAGCAATCATGTAAAGGATGCCCGTGCCTGGAAAATGTTCGACTTGCCATTGTGAAGGTATGTGTATTCCTCAATGCAATTTCTCAGAAGGTAATGGATCGAGAAAATTTGTTAGGATTACAGCTTGATGTGGTCCAATGTCTTATCAGCTTCGAGTTGTTGTTCCTACCATCCTTTTTCAATATTATGACACACCTCCTAGTTCACCTAGTCGATGAGATTAGAATTCTCGGTCATGTATTTCTACACAATATGTTCCGCTTTAAGAGGTTCATGGGAGTCTTAAAAAAATATGTTCATAACCGCGCTAGGCCAGAAGGAAGCATCTCAAAGGGCTACGGAACAGAGGAGAACATTGATTTTTTTGTTGACTTTCTTCCTGACCTTAAGCCGATTGGTGTTCCTGAATCTCGGTATGAGGGGAGGCTAACTGGAAAATGCACACTAGGAAGGAAAGCAACTGTATGCAGGGACAAGCTTTCTTTCAATCAAGCACACTACACAGTTCTATACAATTCCAGCTTGGTGTCTCGGTATATCGAGAAACACAAGAATATTGTACGAGAACTAAACCCGGGCTAGCCTGAGTCCTTGATTACATGTCAACACATGAAGATCTTCGGTAGTTGGTTGCAGACACATCTCATGAGTAACATCACTGTTGGAAAGCAGCTGTATTTGTTGGCCAGGTTACCATCTTTGAACATATGTACTTTTCAAGGGTATAAGATAAATGGGAATACATTTTACACGATCACCGAAGATAAAAAGAGCACCAACCAAAACAGTGGTGTCCGCTTTAATGCAAAAGATGAGAATGGGCAGACCACTATATATTATGGGTACATAGAAGAGATATAGGAACTTGACTATGGACCTACTTTTAAGGTCCCTTTGTTTTGGTGCAAATGGGTGAAGCTGAGCGGGGTATAGGTAGACGATAAGTACGGTATGACAACAGTGGATCTTGCGTACATGGATGAGCCATTCGTCCTAGCCAATGATGTGGCTCAAGTTTTCTACGTGAAGGACATGTCTAGCAAACTTAGAAAAAGAAATCAGCAAAAAAATACATCAACCGAGGAGCCAAAACGCCACATAGTTCTTTTAGGGAAAAGAAACATCGTGGGAGTGGATGATAAGACAAAGGGATTTCTATTTTCGTGCCCTCCGTTCCTTAGTTGTGCTCAGTTTTCCCCAGCTCCTTAGTTTTTCCTCAGTTTTCCCCAAGACCTTGGCTGAAACCATCACAGATGCTGTAACGGCCGGTTGCCCGACGGTTGACCGTTATCTTCTGACTAGTGGGGTCACGTAGAGCCCGCAAAGACACGTCAGACCATCCATCTTTGTTTGACCGTAAGCATCGCTGTATCCCTGACCAAAACATGCACGAGTGGGGCTTCGGTATATCGAATGACAAGTGGGCCATGGCGCTGATTCAAGGGGCAATACACGGGTAGGAATAGATTTTTAAACGGAGCTCTACAGTGATGGCACGGAGGAGGTGGCCTGCGGGGTGCCGAGATAAGATCGACGTCCACAAAGAACCGCATGAGGCGAGACCGGACGCATTAGATAGATATGAACTAGACGCGTTTAACCATGCAAAGAAGAGAAGAAATGGTCGACGACATCGACGACTACCTCAAAACTTTGACTGACCGTGTCCGACACGAACGCGAGCAATGTAGAGAAAACTAGTGTCTCTCCTTTCTGGCGTGTATAGATGGGTGCTAGAAGAGTGTGGTGGCGAAGGGAAAGACCTCGCGGTGGTCTGTGGCGTCCAGCATAGCAGGGCGGCGTGGTCGTGCCCACATCGGCGTGGATGCATGTTCGGCATTGGCATCAGCATGTACGTTCGGCATTGGCCTCGGCGGTATCTCTGGTGTGTCAGTGATCGAATGAGGGGACGGGATTGAGGGTGCATCCCGACGGTGACCTAGCAGTGGCGTCGAGCATAGCCGTTCTGACCATGCCGATATCGGCATCGGCAAAGTTTGGAGGCTGTGGTGCTCGAATCAAGGAGGGATTTGTTTCTTGTACGCCAAAAGTGATTTGAAACAAGTTTCGTGTTGAAGGTTAGGTAACGAAAGTTTGTAACTAAGCCCAAAATTAAACTAGCGCCATGGTGAGGTTCTTTTTGATAGAGCTATACGGTTGGGCAAATTTTTTTGACACTTTTTAGATAGGGTTCCTTGTTGTTACACGTATGGCATCATGTATGGCAAATTTGGGATCATTTGGAGATGTTCGAAAAAATCACTTTGCTTAAACGCATGCCGTTTCGTCTCACTCGAAACCAGCTTTTCTAACAAGGTGATTTATTCTACCTCCTCTAAATGACCTCAAATTTCATACAGCTGATCTTCTATACATAGATAGATATATTGTTTCGTTTTTATATTTTTCGAACTTTTTATTTCCCTTTATAATATCCAATTGATTTTCAGGTCAAAACCTCGAAAAACAGCATCATGTATGGCATCATTTTCACCATAAATTTCAAATTTTGTGAAACTTTCCCTTTTAGATATTCCTTGTTGTTATTCCCTTATAGATATGGCATAATGTATGCCAAATTTGGTTAGGTCTCACTGAAACCAGGTTTTGTAACAAGTTAGGCTATCGTGAATAGTAATGGCTACAAGAAATCGGTGATGGTCTATCATTTTTTGCGTGAAAAGAAGTAATGGATACAACAAATCGGTGATGGTTTATTATTTTTTGCGTGAAAAAATTAATGGCTACAACAAATCGGTGATGGTTTATCATTTGGGATTTTCGTGAAAATTAATGGCTACAACAAATCGGTGACGGTTTATCATTTTTTGCGTGAAAATTTATGGCTACAACAAATCGGTGATGGTTTATCATTTTTAGCGTGAAAAGTAATGCCTAAAAGAGTTCATAATTTTTAGCGCGTGAAAATAAATACAGAAAACCGCCCTTTAGCATACTTAGAGAGTGGAAGGTAACCGCCGACAGAGAGAGAGAGAGAGGGGTTATCATGCCCGTTAGATCATACGATCAACGATCGGCGGGCACGATCCGCGTGACATGGGCTAGACCAATCAGGGCAATGTTGCACGTGTGAGAGAATTTGTGGAGGGAGAGGGCAAAACTGAGTAGTATCAAGAAACCAAGGGCACCTATGTAATAAACAGACTAAGGGATTCAAATATGAGATTTAAAAAATGGAAAATGCGTGTTTTGTACAATAAAACCCATCTTGACCTATCTCAAACTATTTGCAATACAAATATACATGAGTGTGAGAATTGTGGCCTCATTTAGACAAAGTATGTTTTGGGGAAAGCTGTTTTGGGAAGGGCTTATTGTGGAAAACCATGCACCTTCATAGCTACTAGGTGATTTGAGAAGGCCTTTGAGAAGTGGCAATTTGTGGTAAAACTTGATTTATCTATGACTTATCTATGTTTTGAGAACTGGCAATTTGTGGTAAAGACTCCATGAGTATGTGCCACTATTTTTCGGAATTTTTTGCACATTAAATGACTCATTTAACTAGTTAATCCCATTTGTTGACTGTCTGTTGACCAGCTACTTGAGGGTAAAACTGAGCATATTGCACTAGCCAGTATTAGCACTCAAGGGGAAAACTGAGCACACAAAAAATGCTAGTATAATGCTCGAGGTTATACCTGAGTATATCTAAATTTCCAGGGTTAGACTCGAGGACGCGTGTTGCGGTGCAGAAATGAAAGACGTGCAATTGTTGACGCGTAGACGCCGGTCGCGGTGCGAAGTCGAAGACGTGCAATCGTGGACGCGTGGCGCATTGCAGAAGTCCAAGACGTGCAGACGTGCAGCGGTGGACGCGTAGGACGCGAGCCGCATTAACCACCCCTTGCCTTTATAGACGCCTCCTCCCACTATCTCTGTCACTCTCACTCGCCTACGCAACGCCGCCTCTCTCACGTCTCATCATCTTCTCCAAAGCAAAAAACCCTCTCCCTCTCCCTCTCCTCTGCCGGCGAGATGGACAAGGAGAATGCCAATCCCATCGTCCACGGCGCCGTCGGCTCCAAGCGCGACGCCTCCCTCTTCGACGCCATCCCCTCAACGGACGTCGCCGCCGTCCCCTCAACGGACGTCGCCGCCGCCTCCGCCGGTGCATCGGAGGCTGCTGCCGCCGGTCGCGGTCAGATCCCGCCGGGATGGGACCCCTACGAGCCGGTGTCGTACGTCCCGCCCCCGAACCGCTACGACACCTCCATAGAGGACCCATGGAACGAGGTAACTACGGTTTGCTTCCTTTTTTGTTCCCCATTCCTTTTTGAACCCTATTTGTGCTGGTGTAGATGGATCTGTGGATGGATGAGTATTGGGCTAATATTTGCGCCGATTTTATTCCATTTTGCTTTGATCCCTCCTTGATTTCGTTTAAGATTTGGGGTTCGGCCGTTCGGTTAATTTATGCAAGTAATAATGGGATCTCAATCGGTTAATTTATGCAGGTAATCATAGGATCTCAATCAGTTATTTTATGCACGAATCAAAAGATATCAACCGTTTAATTTTGCAAATAATCTGGGATGTGTTCAAGTTCAGATCTGGAATCTGTTTCTTTGCCTATGATGAATCGGTGGGCACAGATTTTTACGGGGAGGGTTCAGCAAACCATTTCCGTGTACAAATCTGTTGTGCATGAGCTTTGGTTCGCTTACACCGTCCCCGTAGACATATAATCGTGTCCACTCTAACTGAGGCTGCCTCTGTTTTTCCTAACTTTGTTATCATGCACGTTTGCAACTCATTCACTAATAAATTCTCGTTTGATATGGATCAGCTGTCTGGCAGCGACGTCGGCAGCGACGACGAGCACCATGATGTCAAGACTCGCCCAGTGCTGCGGAGGCTGCAGGTCGGCCAGTACGTCTCCTACCTCGACGTCGCCAAGGGTGTCTACAGGTGCCCCTTCTGCACTAGGAGGCTCGGCGGCACTGACTTCAACTGCGTCCTCACGCATGCCGAGAACATCGGCCACACCAACCCCAAGGTCGGCGCGTCGGTGAACCCCAACTCCTTCCGCGCCAAGCACTTGGCGCTCGGCATGCACCTCCGCAGCATCCAGAGGGTGGAGATCTCCGCCGGGCGCATGCCTCCGCTCAAGCCCAAGGCTCCCAAGGGGAGCAACAAGTGGAGGCAGAGGCGGATGGGGTAGGCGGAGTCCTCGGATGTGTGCTGCTGCTGCCTCCTCCATTTTGTTGTTGGGATCCCTTTGTTGTTAGCTAGGGATCCCTCGTTGTTATGTTGTTAGTATGATGGTGTTGTACTCGCTGTGAAGAACCTCGAACCCTACTATGTTTGGCTGCTGAATGCAGCTTATTATCTATATTATCTATCCCTATTCTACTATATGACCTTGTGAATTTATCGTACATTCCCCGTAGATTTGCTGCTAGATTTAACTACATACATATGGACCGGATGGAGTACTAGATTGGGCTCCCTACTAGATTTGCTGCCATATTGGGCAAACAACGAGGGCCAAAAGGCACAAATAATAATTGAAGAAAGACAGAAATGCAAGCTTCTCTAGATTTGATACTAATTAGGTGAAAAAAGGCAGAGAGAAGGAGGCGGAAAAGGTACTCTTAAAAGGGAAATGCCAATGGCCGAGAGAGACAAAACCCAGCTCCTGCTCACGTGCAACCAAACGCTATCTCGTCCTGTCCCACGCGGTCCCTTTCTACCAGCCCCACGCGACGCGGACCCACACGACGCGGCCCCACACGTCAGCATGGAGCGGTCAACTTAACGGGAATCCTGCCGTCTGAGCTGCCTTCTGCGGGTTTCAAACAAGCACTTGGGGAAAACTGAGGAAAAACTAAGGAGCTGGGAAAACTGAGCACAACTAAGGAACCGAGGGCACGAAAATAGAAATCCCTAAGACAAACATGTCACAAGATTATAATAAGTTCCATGAAATTCCGCCCTTCACTCTGAAAATTGACCCAAGCATCCTACTAAATGATGAAGATTCTCCATGGCTACCACGCAGAAGAAAACACACCAGTAGATGGCGATATTGGTGATATTTAAACCTTTTATGTAATAATGTATTCTAAATAGTTCCCAAGACAATATTTACATTTATGTAATAATGAGAACCCTCCTCTTGTACCCTGAGCTACTGATTGTTGGGTGTATACTAGCAGCTCCCGGCCGGGAGCCCTGCTTGCGGGAAGAGTTCCCTCAGGCGGAGCTTTCGAAGATGTCTAAGACGGCCGGCCATCTAAGACGTACATCTTCGAGAAGCTCCGCCGGAGAGGCTCTTTTCTTCCTGGTCGCCGTTACCGGGTGTATACCAGCTCCCGAGAAGCTCTCTCTGTTCTCCTTGTTGGGTGTATACTATAGCAGCTCCCAGCCGGGAGCCCTGCTTGCGGGAAGAGTTCCCTCGGGCGGAGCTTACGAAGATTTCTAAGACGTCCGGCCATCTAAGACATCTTCGAGAAGCTCCGCCGGAGAGGCTCTTTCCTTCATGGTCGTTGTCTCCTCTCTCTACTCCTGGGCTGCTCTCTCTGCTCTCCCAGTAGGGGCTATATATATCGGCATGCCCCCAGATAACCCCCCCCCCCTAGATAAGGCCCCCTGATAAGGCAAACACCAGATAACCTCCCCCAGATTAAGACCCCCCTCATTTGTCCCGGTTTGAGCCCCCACACGGGACAAAGGGGGTATATAAACTAACCCACCATCTCGGTCGAAGCCACCACCCCAGATAAGCCTCCCTCAGATTACTAAATTTAAACTAAAACAACGACAACGACTTTATTGAAATTTAACTAAATACTTTACCTAAACTTAAACTAAAATAACGATTACGAATTTATTGAAATTTAACTACGTACTTTAACTAAATTTAAACTAAAACAACTACGACTAGTTCTTCCATGCATCGGCTGCTGCCCTCCTAGTTGCCGCCTCCTGTCGCAGCTGTTGTTGCTGCTCCTCCTCACGACAACGCGTATGCATCTCCTCACGATCCAGCTCCGCCACACGCTGCCGTTTATGCAGCTCCTGGAGACTCTGTCTCTCAAATGCTTCTATGGTAGCCGCTAGCGCCGCCGCCTCCCACTCCTCTATCTCCCCGAGCTGCGGGTCCACCTCTACCAGCGACGGGTGCGGCGGCGGGGGTATTGTGAAATGGGGTTGGGTGAGTGACGTGGGAGGCGGGGATGTAGGAGCTATTTATAGAGGCGTGTAGGTGGGAAATCTCCACACGGTGTCGTGGCGGGAAACTATCCCGCGCGGCCAGCGTCGTGGCGGGAGCGGGAAATTTTCCCGCGCGATTTTATCTTATTAAAAAAAACACTAGAAAAGAAACAGAAAAAACACACTAGAATAAAGTACTAGAAAAAACACTAGAAAAAACACCCAGAAAAAACACTAGGATTTTAGAATGTTTTAAAAAAAACACCCATTGGTGTGGAGCCCCAGTCCACGGATCAAGCTCCAGGTTGGATTAAAACGGCCGGAGCCGTTGGATTTTGTTGCACCCACGGATCGACCCCTTTTGTCCCGACAGGAGTTCAGGAACCTATCTCTGTAGGTGTTGGTCGGCTTTGTTTTACCTTCATTAGGACTTGAAGGTAAGCCGGCACTATGGCATACCAATGAGATTCCAGCTGGCTATGCTCGTGTCGGGGTGGATTCAATTGTACCGTCGTTTGGGTCAATGGAGCTTGAAATCCCTGGACCTGAAGGTCAGGGTACACTTGGAGAAGTACTGCGTGACATCATTCTTTGGGAGAAGAAAAACATCAAGCTTCCAAGATGGGTACCCCTACGAGTCGTCGCAGGTCACCATCACCTCCTCCGAGTGGTCGCAGGTCACCATCACCTCCTTCGAGTGGTCGCAGGTCACCATCACCCCATGACTACGACCACCACAACCCTAGTCCATCTCGATCTCCACCGTCGGCTCATCCGCCTTCGCCACCGCCTGCACCCGCTAAGACTCAGCGGGCCACTAAGAGGAAGCATGCCAAGAGTCCTATCCGCCGACTGCCGCCCCTCCCAAGGGTACCAAAGGTTCCTCCCCCCATGCTTACGATCGTACTGATGAGGGGACTAATGCCATCTCAAAGAGCGAAACGCTTGCACATTTTCATAAGGAAAATCCTGAGCCCCCATCGCCATGCACCGAGAAGCAATTAGAATATGCTCTTGATTTTCTTAACACACCATCGCAATATGAATTACACCAAAAGCAGGATGATTATACACGCACACTTGCGAAGGAAATTGAGCAGAGCAAGAAAGAGAGGAAACATGCTAGCGGGAGCAAATCATCAACTAAAAGTGCAGCCGGGAACAAATAAAGTACAAGTAAGGCACCCCTCAAGGCCCAGCAAGCGGGATCAAATAGGAAAAGAAAGGATGTTTTCTAGCTCGGAGAACAGGCCAAACAATCGATCACACCCCTCAAGGTGTTAAATGTTCCCTTCGTGTACAAGGGTGGTTTGGATATGGAAGCAGTTGCGAAGCTAGCGGCTGAAATGAATTGTACCGTGGAGCAATTGCTGAATTCCCAAGATAATGCACTATCCTTTTGTGTTATAGCCCCTAAATTTGTCTACGTGGATGACTTGGTCAGCAAAAACAGGCTGGAAGAACTGCCAATGCATATGGGGAATTTGCATCAGTTGTACCTTGATGCCTACTAGGTGAACAAAAGATACATCGTGGCGAAAGTCCCAGAAGAATATTACTTCCGAGGGGAGGATATCCATATTAAGATTTGCGAACTCTGGAATTTATTCAATTTAGACGCCCTCGACAAATCTCTCATGAGTTGCTATTGCCTGTACGTTGTTGAATTCATTATCTACATATAAGTTTCAGTTCATTCAGTTGTTCCTATTCATTTCGTGTAATTATACTCAATATATCCTTTTGTACTCTATTATGCAGACTAAATATCGATGAATGTAAAAGAAGTCATATAGACAATATTGGGTTTGTTGACCTAGATAAAGTACATCATGACATGGTAAGGGATAACCTCGATGATACGGAGGGAGACCTGCTAACATTTTTAACGGAGCAACATTTCTGTAATTCAATACTGTTTCCTTACAACTACAGGTGAGAGTCTTACTCTGTTGTACACATTTAGTTTTTCTTACTCGATGTTACGTGTAATTCATGAGTTACTGACGTATATATAAACATGTGCAGTTTCCACTAGATTCTGCTAGACATTCAAGTTGATAAGGTAATAGTTGAAGTAAGAGACACATTGAATAGAGGCCTGGAAGGGTTCCGCAATTTGCAGGACTTGCTCCAGAGGTAACTTCAATCACGGTCGCGCTATATCGATCTCTTTCGTGAGATATCAGGTAATTATCCACTCATTCAATCATTTTTTTGCCTGACAAGGTTTGGAGAGGGTTCAAGAGGATGGTTAAAGGTAGTACCTTCAAAGAGGAGCTAATGTTTACTCATGTATCATGCGCCCAGCAACCACAGGGACGAATCTATGTGGATACTAGGTCTGCGAGTCCATTCGCATGTTAACCACTGAGAAGAAAGATGGTAGATTCGACGTAAGCAATACATTCACAACTTTAATTTATTACCGTCAATATTTTGTTATCAAGATTGATATACTCATATTGATCTCATTTTCCTATATAGTTCGAGCACATGCGGGAGACCCTCCAACCACATCAACGCCTACTAGGAATTACGGAGGAACTGGCGGGACTTTGGATGAGAGAAATAATAGATGACAAGAACTTGTTTAGTGTAAATAGGCGCTTCTGATGATCCCCGTGTAATAGTTCGAATAGATGACGCTCTCTAGTCCCGGTAGTCGTGAGATTCATGTATGTAAGGGACAAAATTTATATATATTTGTTTGCTCGGTCGTAATACAAGTTATCCGATATATATAATTCATAAACGTGTATAGCTTGTAGTAGCGTACAAATATATGAAAATTATTTTGAAATGAAATAATGAAATAAAAGAGATGGGTGGTGGTGGGGGTGGCTGCACCCCTTCTGAATGCCCCCTAAACCCTATAGGAATAGCATCCTACTGTTGACGTCAGAAACCCCCTGGCGGGCAGAGACGGGCAACACCGTAGAGCCGGGAACAGCTAGGGCTGCGGCTGGCCCCAGTCCCTCAGAGCGACGGCCCGCAAAGCCTCCTGGTCGCACGCGCCGATGTTTATCACAAGGGCGTGCCACCTGACCTATACCTGGTCGAGAAGGTGTGGATGATGCCTCGCTTAGTTTCCCTGCAGGGCACACACGTAAACATTAAATACGAGCCTCGATCGGCTCTCGGGTTATCTCGTGAATCGGCTCAAAGAGCCGATCCACCCGAGATTCGGACGAGGTGTCCGAATATATGGTGGTCCCGCTTGATCAAGGTAAAGCTAATGAGATCTACGACGATTTAGGGTTTTCACCGCATAATCGGATCATCCTACTCAGGATTGGGCCTCGCGCTCGCGCACGGTGACCATAAGCCGATCCTAGACAGGGCCTAAAAACCAACACGAGGTTGATCCCCGGAACATCCGTTCTAGGACTAGCAAACGTCACCCTACACGCCGCTGGATCCTCCGACCCCTTGTAAGGCCTAACTATTGCGGATGTTAAACTAATCCTTGATGAACAAGGAGCAACCGTAACGGATCAGATCTACTAAACTATGATCAAGCGGGGTGCCGCCCCTACACCTAAGATAGGTGTAAGGGCGGCTAGACATGCAAGGGTTGCACTACGAAAGCATGTAATATGAAGAACAATGCTAACCCTAACATGTCTAAGATAACTACGTTGCTCGCCATCAAAAAGGCTTCAGTACGAGCAACGCATGAACAACGTAGGCAGGCTTGTGCCGCCTAGATCGCAAGATGCGATCTAGGCAGCATGATGCTTACCGGTAGAAACCCTCGAGACGAAGGAGTTGGCGATGCGCCGAGATTTGTTTGTGGTTGAACGTTGGTTGTTGTTTATTCCATAAACCCTAGGTACATATTTATAGTCCAGGGGACTTTCTAATGTGGGCGTGCACCAAACCGTGCACGAGTAAGATTCTAACTTCTAAACTAAGATGCGATCTAATATGTTACAGATACACGGGCAATTAAGCCCAACTTGGTATAAAAGGCCGATTCACGTATTTCTTCTATATATATATATATATATTCTTCACGTCCATCTTGATCGCGGCCCACCTCTGACTCGGTCAAATTCTGGTGATAACACATGCCCCCCTGGTTTTGGAAATGACATTTCCAAAATTATTATGCTCTTCTTTCGTCGGGTCATGTCGTGGCAGAGCAGAACTGCCGCAGAATCTTCCATCATTACGCCTCGTCTCCTGGGCTTTTCTGTACGAATTGTCAATTTCGGCCTCACGTCCTCGAGAACCGTCATGGCATTAAATCTCCACTACACTCTCTTTATTTATCTGTGCCAAACGGTTCACCACTCCATCGCCTTGCTCTACTCTGTTCACCAAACCAAAAAAAACCCTTCTCTCCTGCAGCCATGTCTTCCTCTTCCTCCTCCGCTTCAGGCCTCTCTCTCCAACCGTTGCCGAAGAACAAAGAAGAGGACGACCCCCGCTCCGGGGCGCACCCCATCTCCTCTGCCAAGGAGAAGGAGGGAGGAGAAGCGGAGAGGACCAAGGCCTCCCCCTCCGCCAGGCTTCCGCCGAAGAAGCGCCCCCGCGTGTGGGCGGACAGCGAGGACGACGATGACGACGAGGAAGAAGAAGATGAGGAGGAGGAAGACGATTCCTCCTCCTCCATTGGGTATCCTCCAACGAAGCTCTTCCGCAGCTGGGCGGATAGCGAGGATGATGATGATGACGAGGAGGAGGAGGAAGCTCCAGCCGACGGCTGGGGCAGCGGCGGCGAGGAGCTTCCCGGGAGCAGCGCCGACGACCTCGACGACGGCGACGATGAGGACAGCGACGACGGCGACGATGAGGACAGCGACGACTAGTAGAGTAGGACTAGCAGTAGCAGTGCACTAGGCACTAGATCCCTCTTTTGAGAGTCATCGGCTCTTCTTGTAAAGCTGCTCCTTTGAATTAATGAGAATTGTTCTTCCAATTTCTCCTTTCATTAATCCAATTTCCATCCTCCCGCCTGCCACACCAAGACCGATAGTAACGAATCAGGCTATTATTGTTTTTCTCGACCGTGGCGTTTTGCAGTCCCGCAGCCGATGACTATTCATCGGCTAATTTGAGAAACCAGTCTCTTCCTTTTCTTGCAGCACCAGCACAGTTCAAACCTCGTACCAGACGACGGCTTTTCCTTCCCAGTTCTTCCCTGAGAAGATCATGATGCAGTGACAGCCGAGGTAACTCCATTCGGCTCTTAAAAACAGGGCACCTACCAGGCCTGTTGCCCCCGAGTCTCGGCCAAGGCAAAACGGAGACGAGGATACGCAAATTAGCCGTATGGACTCGGGCTTGATCATGTCCGAGGGAACTTCTTATGCAGAGCCAGCCGATTCGAACATAAATCGGCATCTCAAAGCAGAGAGCCTTCAAGGTGAGCTGCCCCCCGAGTTTCTTCAGTTCTTGCCGCCTAGATCGGCTCCTTTCCTTTGGTGGATCTACTGCAATCCATCTTTGGTCTGATCTACACGTCCAGGCTGCTCTTGACCTTGTCCTTGAAAAGAGGATCCAAGCTCTTAAACTTCTCCATGGAGGAGTTCTTTCATTAAAAAACCCTCTTCGTGCTCCATTGACCCTCTGATCGTAATAGTTATTCCTCTTGAGTCGATGTCTACTGCATCGGCTTAGCTCAAAAAATTTCGAATTTCTAGAATTTTGCTTTTTTTACGGCCGACCTGTGCATCGGCCCCCATACTCCAATACCCATCACCAAAGGATGAGCTAATTTTACTGCATATCCTCGTGTTTTATCCACCTGGGTGCCCCCCGAGCCGATTCTCGTCAAGAGAATTGATGGTATCGGCTCTGTTGGATAACATGTCGAACCCAGGCAAAATGGATGGTGAGGATAATTTTGGCCGATTGCTGGAATCGGCCTCCATGTTGCTTGTTCGATGAAGGTTTGTAATGTCCCTTCATAAATTTTTTGGGGCCGATCACAAGGATCAGCCTCGCCACGTTTGCTCATGGATGTGCTCTTGCTACTCGTTCAGGCCGGTAGATAAAACCAGCCCAATCTCTGACTTTATCATGTTGGCGCGCTTGCTGTCGTCCACCTTGGATGTATCGTGTAACCGTGGAGCACTGAGCTTCGTCGGAAGAACGAGCACCATGTTTGTGCCAGCCGATGTTTCATCACCGGCTTTCCTTTGCTTGGGGCGCCACTCCATTTTCCGTGGACGACCCTCTTCATCCAGGGTTCGCTGAACCTTTGCAGCCAGATCAGGCCTTGCCTTCCTCAATGTATGCAAGTATAACCTCTCGGCTTCTTCCAGGCCGCGCAATCGTTGAACCCTGCGTTTCTGGGAACGGCTGAGTCCATCAGGGCACCACCTTGGCCGGTGATACCTGTCTTCTTCTTCCTCCCCCTCGTCTTCTGAATCTTCGAGATCTTTCAACCGAGGGGACTCAGCTCGTTTGCTCTGTGGCGGGAGAGGTCCTAAGCGCTCGAACACGGACACGTTGGCTGCCTCCTTCTTCTTCCGATTGCATTCTGGGCAATTGCCGATTGTTGGCAATCGGCTCATTCCTGAATCCCAGCAGTAGTACCGAAGAAGGGACAATCCCGGTGCCTCGTCCTCGTCGTCTTGCTCCCTTGCCTTTCCCTTGGCACAACGCTCGTGCTCCTCCTCATCGCGATTATGCCGACGATGTCTTCCGGCTTCTCTAGCCGGACGATCTCTTTCATCATCATCGCCGGACCGTCGGCGTTGGTCGTATCGACTCACATACTTGTTGAGGAGGTGATCGGAGAGAGGTCGCCGATATCTTATGTTCTTCACTTCTCCCTCTCGTTACGTAGCGCTTGCCGTCTTGGCGGAGCCGATCGCGTGGAGCGGCTTCCTCTCGTTTCTTTGCTATGAGAGCAGCTGCCCTCATCTCCATCCTTGCCAGCGTGGTGTCCAAGATCTACCATGTTGATATTGCACAGAAACCCGGCTGGCACCCTCCATGGCAAGCATACTCCACCATGTTCACGGCGGGAAAGGGGTGTGTGTCGACCTTCATGGCGTATTGGTTGAAAATCAACCGTCCGTTTTCTATCGCCATTTGGATTTGCTGCCGCCACACCCTGCAGTCGTTGGTGGTGTGGGAGAACGTGTTATGCCATTTGCAGTATGGCCTTCCGTTCAGCTCTTGCACCGTGGGGAACTTGTGGCCTTCGGGTACCTTTATATGCTTCTCCGCGAGTAAGAGGTCAAAAATCTGCTCCGTCTTAGTCACGTCGAAGTCGAACCCTTTTGGAGGGCCTTGTGGCTTCACCCATTTGCAGGTCACGGGGCCCGTCGCTCGAGTCCATTCAGCCACTGCTACCTCCTGATCTCCCATGGCACCTTCATCTTCGTCTGCCTCAACCACAGTCACCACCCGCTTGAATTTGTCCTGGTAAACATCTAGGTGGCGTTGTTCATATGCTGACAGCTTCTGCACCATGTGCGCTAACGAAGGGTAGTCTGCTTGGGAGGCCACGTCCTTGATTGATGATGAGAGACCCACCACCGCCAACTCGACTGCTTCTTTTTCACTTATACGAGCCGAAAAGCATCGGTTCCTAATGGTCCCGAAGCGCCGGGACGTATTCTCGCCACCGTCTCCCGCACTTCGTCGTACTTGCGCTAGATCGGCAAAACCAACATCGGAAGCCTCCGAGTGATACCGCTCATGGAACTCGCTCTTCCAACTACTTCCAAGTTTGGATGGAGTTCGGTGGTAGCGATGTGTACCACCCGAAAGCCGATCCCGTGAGGGACCGTGAGAAGAACCTCACGCGCAACTCATCTGACGCTGAGATCGTGCCCAGCTGTGCCAAATATCGGCTCACATGCTCGATGGAGCTGGACCCATCTGATCCACTAAACTTTGTGAAGTCCGGGAGCCGATATTTGGGTGGCAGCGGGATCAGTTCGTAGCTGTTGGGGTACGGCTTGGTGTAGCCGAACGCCTTCCTTTTCGCCATCATGCCGAACTGATCTTTCGGAATTGCACAAATCTGATCCGCTGTGATGGCTGAAGGTGTCGAACCCTGAAGATTCGCCGGGGTGGCATACTTAACCAGCCATGCTTGCTTTTCCGGTTCTAAGCCAACTGCAGGAGCTGGGCTTTGGAGGTTTGTCGGGGTGGCGTACTTAGCCGGCCACGATTGCTTCTCAGGATCGGCTCCTGAAGTTCCTCCCGCCGTTCCGGAGGCCCCCGATATTGCAGCCTGGTTCGAGAGTGCCCGGGCGTTGCGGTCCGGTACGTATGCGCACGAGTATCCGGGCGGGATCTCCTTGGGTGCCTCGGGTAGGAATTGGTAGTCACTAGGATCACCACCAATCTTATAGACGACGTATGCCGATGAGTTCGGCGAGTTCCGGTGCTGCCCATGCGAACGGCCGGGGCTGGAGCGGCATCTCTCCCTTGAAAGTCCTCGTAGCTGGTCCCGATGGAGAATACCGGTGGCTCATGATTTCCTGGACGACGCGCGGAGCGACACGCTCCAAAGTGTTCACCGAGGCTCTCGCAGTGGCGGTGCAGCGAATGAGCCACCATGTAGTTGATCTCCTGCCGCAGCGACCTGGTGCGTTCTTCGACGGGGCGGACAAGTCCACTCCATCGAGTGCGCCTTCAGGTGTGAAACCCTTCCACCTGACGCCATGGGAGCGGGTTCGGTGGAAGGAGCCGATGAGTTCGGCTTCGAGGGTTGCCTTGATCTCGTCATGCTTCTTCTTGAGCTCATCAGGCAGATCCTCGTACGTGACCGGAGTGTCTTCCGCCATCTCGGATGTAGATGGCGATGTCGTGGATGTCGTCGACTGTCCCACCGGGCGTGCCAGAATGTGTTGACGTCAGAAACCCCCTGGCGGGCAGAGACGGGCAACACCGTAGAGCCAGGAACAACTAGGGCTGCGGCTGGCCCCAGTCCCTCGCAGCGACGGCCCGCAAAGCCTCCTGGTCGCACGCGCCGATGTTTATCACAAGGGCGTGCCACCCGACCTATACCTGGTCGAGGAAGGTGTGGATGATGCCTCGCTTAGTTTCCTGCAGGGCACACACGTAAACATTAAATACGAGCCTCGATCGGCTCTCGAGTTATCCTCGTGAATCGGCTCAAAGAGCCGATCCACCCGGGATTCGGACGAGGTGTCCGAATATATGGTGGTCCTGCTTGATCAAGGTAAAGCTAATGAGATCTACGACGATTTAGGGTTTTCACCGCATAATCGGATCATTCTACTCAGGATTGGGCCTCGCGCTCGCGCACGGTGACCATAAGCCGATCCTAGACAGGGCCTAAAAACCAACACGAGGTTGATCCCCGGAACATCCGTTCTAGGACTAGCAAACGCCACCCTACATGCCGCTGGATCCTCCGACCCCTTGTAAGGCCTAACTATTGCGGATGTTAAACTAATCCTTGATGAACAAGGAGAAACCGTAACGGATCAGATCTACTAAACTATGATCAAGCGGGGTGCCGCCCCTACACCTAAGATAGGTGTAAGGGCGGCTAGACATGCAAGGGTTGCACTACGAAAGCATGTAATATGAAGAACAATGCTAACCCTAACATGTCTAAGATAACTACGTTGCTCGCCATCAAAAAGGCTTCAGTACGAGCAACGCATGAACAACGTAGGCATGCTTGTGCCGCCTAGATCGCAAGATGCGATCTAGGCAGCATGATGCTTACCGGTAGAAACCCTCGAGACGAAGGAGTTGGCGATGCGCCGAGATTTGTTTGTGGTTGAACGTTGGTTGTTGTTTATTCCATAAACCCTAGGTACATATTTATAGTCCAGGGGACTTTCTAATGTGGGCGTGCACCAAACCGTGCACGAGTAAGATTCTAACTTCTAAACTAAGATGCGATCTAATATGTTACAGATACACGGGCAATTAAGCCCAACTTGGTATAAAAGGCCGATTCACGTATTTCTTCTGTATATATATATATATATATTCTTCACGTCCATCTTGATCGCGGCCCACCTCTGACTCGGTCAAATTCTGGTGATAACACCTACGTCTGCCACGTAGAGGACCTTTTGTCAATGCCCCCTAAACCCTAAAGGAGCAGCATCATATGTGTGCCACGTAGAGAACCTTTTGTCACGGTCTGTTACCAGCCGAGACAAAAGGGGTGACCCCTACGCGCCCCGCGGCGACCACTTGGTTGACTATATGTCCTGGCTGATTGAGCATTTTGTCCCGCCTCCACTGTTCCGGTTGCCCAGCTGGACCTCTTGCGGACCAAAATAACTGGCCCGTTCTCCACTAGTGTGGCCTCCTCTAGGTCACCTTTAGGGGTACAGTGGTGGCCATGCCATGTATACGAGATGGGTACGTGAAGGATTCACATTCTGGGGGGCAAGAGAATCCGTGAAGGATTCACATTCTATAGGTTTCACATCCTGCGGCCTTTATATAGGCCAAAATACGGTTGCGCCGGGCGCCTTATGAGGGTCAAGTGAAGATGCTCTAAGTGAGTTAATACTTAATATAAATAAATATTATCTAACAAAATATACTGGAGTATCCTGTTGACCTATGTGTGAGCCTGGCGAAAATCTGACGAAATCATGATTTACCTTGGTGATGTCCGGCGGGGTGCATGGGTTTCTGGCTTTGTGCAGACAAAGCAGAGCCAAGGGGGTTCTTCTTCACCACACTTGTTGGCTGCTTGATTTTTCGATAATGGAAATATATGAATATCAGAAGATACCAATTACACTTGTTGGATGCTTGATAGTCTTGATCAGAGCGATATTTATTTCTCTACACATGAACTCATCACATGGTGGTAAACCGAGGTCGTTGACTGACTATAGGTTGACATGTTGTAACTTGTAATGTGTGTTCTGTCGGAGGGATTGTAGTGAAAACTTCCAGCGATGTTGAAAGAAAAAGATGACACTGAACATTTGAGATTTTGATGATAACATGCAACTGGTAGTTATATAGTATCAATTAAAAATTATCTTAATTTGAAAAATATATTTTTGTCGGACGGAAACAATTCCATATGAGTAGAAGAAAACACAGCATGCAGAGTTACAATTTATCTGACCGACAAAGTACCGGTGAACAATTATGATGGTGGAGGCCTGCCGAGGTTAGCAACAACTACGATTGGGCTTCGCACGATGTGCTTCTCCGACACCCAGCACAAGCTTGCCTCCACCAAGAGTTCACCTTCTTCCATATTGCGACTACTACTCACCGATACATCGAACGTCTTCTTCTCTCCGATCTTGGAAAAGGCAAGCATCTCGGGGGAGACACGCACAATCAACGACCTCGGCGCTTCCACCTCTACCGTGTACGTAGACTCTGCCGGCCCAACATTTGTTACCGTTCGTGACAGGGTGAACGGTGTAGGTTTCATCGGCACCGTTATGGTCGGGTAGTTCAGCTGCGCCTCGGAGACCTTCGGCAGATTCTTGCAAGTCATGGTAGAGTTTCGCATGATGACCGACAATGCATGGTCGCCGAGGAGGGCGCAGATGTAGCCGGCGTAATCAGCGGCGCCGAGGTCGAATACCAGACCAGGGTCGTTGGCTCGCGTCGGGTTCACATGGCCTGCACCAGTGGCATAAGCGCCAGCTCTCCGGTGCCGCTCATCCAAGATCGGGCCACCAGTGTTGTCGAGGGCGTCCGACGTTGTCATGATAGCCGACTTGATGGCGGCAGGCGACCAGTCAGGGTGTGAGCTCTTGATAAGGGCCGCGACACCGCTGACGTGTGGCGAGGCCATGGATGTGCCAGACTGGATGTTAAAAGCCCCCGGCCCATGTTTCACATTTCGCGGCCATGCGGCGAGGATGTTTAGCCCCGGCGCGAGAATGTCCGGCTTGAGCACACCCGGGGAGGTGGAGCTTGGACCCCGGGAAGAGAACCACGCGACGACCGGGGCTGGTCGGACACCGAGCAACATGTTGTTGTAGGTGAGACTGGCCATGGCGCTCCTCGCGGACTCCGAGTAAGCTCTGAGAGCGTCGCCGTCGGCGGCGCTCACCTGCACCACGCTGGAGTTGTACACTCCGAGGAAAATGGTGTAGCCGCTGGTCTCGTCGTTCATTAGCACAACGCCGGCTGCCCCGGCTCTCATGACGCGTTGGATGTTGGCTTGCTGAGCAATATAATGCTTTGATACTTCGCAAACCACGATTTTTCCAGTGACGGCATGGTCATCCTCGTACTTGCAGTAGCGCTCTTTGTCAGAGTAGAGCAGAGGATAGAACTTTACGTCGTCAGATTTCACCACCTGGTTGAGCGCTTCTCCGTCGATGCGCTTGCCGTTGCCGAGATGCATGCTCGCGCCGAAGCTCCTGTCCACGGAGCCGGCGGCCACCGTGAGCAACCACGGCGCGTCGTTGGCAACCGTGCCCATCTTGGAGCCGCTGTTTCCAGCCGAGCATACCACGATGATACCCTTGGATATGGCGCTGAATGCACCGATTGCGATGGGGTCCTGATCGAAGTGGCTCTGATCTCCTTCCATGGAGAGCGAGACCACGTCCACGCCGTCCTTGATGGCCGCGTCTAGGCCAGCTAGCACGACGGATTCATCAGAACCACTAGCATCGCCTACCTTGTACATGGAGATGTGGGCATGGGGAGCGATTCCGGCCGCAGTGCCCGAGTGCACACCGTACGCCGATGCTCCGGCAACGAAGTTCCCGGCGGCCGTAGATGAGGTATGCGTCCCATGGCCGAAATCATCACTGCAGTCACCACCAACGAGCGACTTGGCACCGATGAGTTTGTTGTTGCAGCGGGCCGCCGTGCACGAGCCTTTCCACCTCGCCGGGGGCGGCGAGACACCACGGTCGTCGAACGAAGGGTGCGCTGCGTCGATGCCGCTGTCGAGGAACCCGATGATGACCCCTTTCCCGTAGCCAGCGTCACTCCAGAGCCCGGTTCCGTTCCTTAGGCCGAGAAACTCCGGCGTGTGCGTGGTCGTGAAACGCAGTCTCCGGTCTGGGAAGGCGCGCACGAACCCAGGTTTCCTGGCCACCACTTCAAGCTCTGTGGCAGTGAGCCTCGCGGTGAAGCCGCTGAACACCTCGGTGTAGGAGTGGAGTAGACGTGGATCACCGGCGTCGGTGCGCAAACTCGGCAGGAAAGACTCATGCCACCGACGGTGCTCGCCTTCGTCGGCGGTCGTCGGCGGTGGCTCAACAAGTATGATGTAAGTGGAGCTGCCCGTGGTAACGTGTTGTACCCCTGCAATGTCTGAATTGACGTAGCAGAGTGTAGGAGAGAGGATGGTGAACAAGAGAATTGGTAGCAGTAGTGAGAGAGTGATCAACGACGCCATTGGTAAAGCCATGCCGACACACCCTACACCATCGATGACGACGATAGATGGCGGATAGTGCCTAGCTATGAATAATTCCCTGCCATTAATTAACATCTTTTTTTACGTGCATTAATTAACTTCTTAGCAAATCTTGACGATGATAAGATTTCGTTTGGGGCCAGATAAGATATACTCAAACCAATGACGTGGATAATAATGAACTTGCTGAGTCATAACTGTTAGGATAATATGCTTGTTGTATTATAGGGGGGCCAAAGGCCACAATATATAATACATGTACAGGTGCACATATGCAGAAAGCCCCCTAACATATGGGGAAACTACAATAGACAGATATATACATCTAACACCCCCCCTCAAACTCATGGTGGATCGACAACACTGAGTTTGGAGAGTAAGAAATCATGCTGCGCTCGAGTCACGTGCCTTCGTAAAGAAATCCGCCAACTGCAAATCTGAAGGCACATAATGAACCGCAACAACATCATCCTGTACTCGTGCACGTGTGTAAAAAGCATCAACACCGATATGCTTGGTCAGCTCATGCTTGACCGGATCACGTGCAATACTGATAGCACCTGTCTTGTCGGACAAAAGTGGAGTGGGTGTCGTAACGAGACCCCAAAATCTACAAGCAACCACCGTAACCAAGTCACCTCAGCAATCAACAAAGCCATAGCCCGCAACTCAGCCTCAACACTCGAACGGAAAGCTGCGACCTGTTTCTTCGTCTTCCAAGCAACAAGCGAACCACCAAGAAACACACGGTAAGCGAGAAGCGAACGACGATCCGTAGGATCACTCGCCCATGTAGCATCCGAATAGCACCGGAGCCGGAGAGAGCTGGAACGGGAAAAGAAAAGGCGACGAGTGATCGTGCCGCGAAGATAACGAAGAACACGGAGAAGATGACTATAGTGAACAGTGGTAGGAGCTGAGACAAGCCGACTCAGAATATGAACAGGATAAGAAATATCAGGACGAGTGACAGCAAGATAAACAAGACTTCCAACAAGATGGCGATAACGGGTGGGATCAGGAAAAGGATCACCATCAGTAGGACGAAGCTTAACATTAAGCTCCATAGGAGTATCGACTGTGCGCTCATCCCCAAGAGCAGCACGAGCAAGAAGATCCTGAATGTACCCTTCTTGCTGTTGCTTCTGTTCGCCGCTGGTCTGTCTCCCAGCTTGATGTTCAGAATGCTTTTCTTAATGGTGAGTTGAGTGAGGAGGTTTACATGCAGCCTCCTCCTGGGTATTCTGTTCCCGATGGGATGGTTTGTCGTCTTCGACGTTCTCTCTATGGTCTCAAACAGGCCCCTCGTGCCTGGCAGCCGATCGATACGGGAAGAGGCGGCCGATCGCGCACGGGAATCGAGGGAGTGGGGCGGACGGATCAGGAGCAGACAAGGAGAAGCCTCACGCGGAATCGGGAGCAGACGAGGAGAGGCCACGGGCGCTGCAAGCGGGGCAGAGCGGAGGCCTCACGCGGGGCCGGGAGATCGAGGAGCAGCCTCGCGCAGGAGATCGAGGAGCAGAAGACAGAGATCGATCACGCACGGGCGATCAAGACGAGGAGAAGCCGGCGGTGAGGCGGCCGGGAACAAGCCTTCGGGAGGACCAAGTTTGCTCTGATACCATGTTATAATAATATGCTTGTTGTATTATCAGGGGGCCAAAGGCCACAATATATAGTACATGTACAGGTGCACATATGCAGAAAGCCCCCTAACATATGGGGAAACTACAATAGACAGATATATACATCTAACAATAACACCTGAAAATTAATACTCCAAGTATTTTCATTCCTTCATATAGCAGTGCATTAGTACTACCATTTATCAGGATATAATTATCAAAGTTAATAAAAAAACGAATGTATGGGATCAAGGAAAACTGGCGGACATTATTGCATATATCCAGCAAACTCTGCATCTTTGTTATTCATGTTTTGCTGGATTGATGATGAAGATTTTTCTAATAGAGCTTTAGAAATGGGTGTGAAAATAGAGCTTTAGACACCACGGTCGTCGAACGAAGGGTGCGCTGCGTCGATGCCGCTGTCGAGGAACCCGATGATGACCCCTTTCCCGTAGCCAGCGTCACTCCAGAGCCCGGTTCCATTCCTTAGGCCGAGAAACTCCGGCGTGTGCGTGGTCATGAAACGCAGTCTCCGGTCTGGGAATGCGTGCAAGAACCCAGGTTTCCTGGCCACCAATTCAAGCTCCGTGTCAGTGAGCCTCGCGGTGAAGCCGCTGAACACCTCGGTGTAGGAGTGAAGTAGACGTGGATCACCGACATCGGTGCGCAAGCTCGGCAGGAAAGACTCATGCCACCGACGGTGCTCGCCTTCGTCGGCGGTCGTCGGCGGTGGCTCAACAAGTATGATGTAAGTAGAGCTGCCCGTGGTAACTTGTTGTACCCCTGCAACGTCTGAATTGACGTAGCAGAGTGTAGGTGTAGGAGAGAGGATGGTGAACAAGAGAATTGGTAGCAGTGAGAGAGTGATCAACGACGCCATTGGTAAAGCCACGCCGACACAACCTACACCATCGATCGATGACGACGATAGATGGCAGATAGTGCCTACCTATGAATAATTCCCTGCCATTAATTAACATCTTGGCAAATCTTGACGATGTGATAAGATTTCGATTGGGGCCAGATAAGATATACTCAAACCAATGACGTGGATAACAATGAATTTGCTGAGTCATAAGATCTGAAAATTAATACTCGAAGTATTTTCATTTCTTCATATAGCAGTGCATTAGTACCATTTATCAGGATAATTATCAAAGTTAATAAAGTACGAATGTATGGGATTAAAGAAAACTGGCGGACATTATTGCATATATCCAGCAAAGTTTGCATCTCTGTTTTCGTGTTGTGGTGGATCTATGATCATTCAAATTTTCTTTTGCTTATTGGTAAGAGGATCATACTGGGTGAGGTGGAATCTTGCTAATTGTTGGATCATGTTAAAATATTAATATAGAAGCGTCATGAAAAACATATATGTAAGCTTCAAACATATATATGTAGACAAAGATACATTAAAAATGGTAAGTAAATGAACAATTTCGAGCTGGAAACAATAACAAATTATGTTATTATACACAGAAGCGAGTTATTGTAATAGTTTAAGATTTTTTTTCAAGCCATAGCATATTATTTCACCAAATTCACCAGTGTCGTTTGCATTTTGTCTGTTTCCAATTCTTATAGAAGAAGCAAGTATTGTGGTTTTTCTATGTCAAAAAATATATATCATGGCCATTTTTAACATCATGGCCATTTTTAACGTCATTCTAATCACTAATCTGAATTATCTTAGTTAAGGGTTAACTGTAGGACAGTATTGGGCGTCCCCGAGAGATTTGATTTCCCAGCCCCGGTTCCCATGCTCACATGTGTCAACCTTTTCGTTTAAATCCCACTTTTGCTTCATTGTAGCAAAAAGTTTTCCGCTTTTGTTTCAGTGTAGCAATAAATGGTCCGACTAAAAATAGAAAGATACAACCCATCGAACATGGGCCTCACCGGAGACTTCGCCGCAGACGTCGTACCAAAAATTTATGCCATTGTAGCAAAACCAAACTCGCCGAAGACATCGACGGAGATCTCGCCGGAGCCTCTACAACAAGATTTTTGTACTAAAGTAGCAACACAGCAAAACAATTGTAGCAAAAAAAATTATACTATTGTAACACCGTTATAGCAAAGGTAGGACGTCATCAGAGACACCGCCAGAAACTCGTAACAAAAAAGTACAATTGTAGCACCCCCCCCCCCCCCTGTCACCGGCTGACAGCACCGCATACTAGCGTATGCAGCTGAAGCCCTCGGCTCGCCTTGCAGAGGTGGGCCGTTGATATTGATGGTGAAGATTTTGCTAATAGAGCTTTCCAAATGGGAGTGAAACTTTATGAGTATAATCTTGAGAAAAAATGTGTTCTGAAAAATTTAGAAGAAGCTAGGAGTACTTTAAACAAAACGCAAAAAAAAAGGTTGCAAATGCTGAGAAAAGAATGGCTCTTGAAATAGTGTATTTAGACTGGAAAAATAATAAATAGAAAAGGAGTAAAGAAAGGTGGATCTAAAAATGGTAGAATGTTGCCATAACTTGGTGTTGTTGGTTGGTAATGACTGACGGATGTTTACCTGGTCAAATAATAGAAAAGATCCTACTCTAGAAAAACTAGATAGAATTTTGGTGTCGAAAAATTGGGAAAGTTTGTTTCCTTTGGTTATGTTGCAAAGTTAGGCGAGATCGGTCAGATCACAATCCTTTAATTTTTAGTTTGAATGCTGAACATGTTAAGGCATCATATACCTTTAGATATGAGCTTTTTTTTTGAAAAAGAAGATGAGTTTTTGGACAGAGTTAAAAAAATCTTGGTTGCTACCAGTGACATGAAAATATGAGCTAAGTTTCTTTATTTTAAAGCTTAAAAATGATTAAAGTCTTTAGAAGGATGGGGCATTAATCTGAGTGGAAATTACTTTAAAAGAAAGAAAGAAATCCGATCCCAACTGCAAGATTTAGAGATTCTTGAAGAAATTCAGTTTGTGTCTCGGGATGATATGATTACAAGAACCACTTTACAAAAAGAGTTAATGTGTATTTATGAAGCAGATGAGCTTTTCTAATATAGTAGATCAAGTGAAAATGGGTTGTTAAAGGGAGATAACAATACTACAAAATTCTTACATAGAGTGGCTAATGGGAAGGAAAGAAAAAAAATACTATTTTTAGAAATGTTTGGAAATTATTAAGATGGATTTAGTCTCTTTGTTTCAAAAGTTTCATAGTGGACAGTTAGATTTATCTATATTTTTTTGGTGTTATTACTCTTCTTCGCAAGAAAAGAAGTGCTGACTCTATTCAGATGTTTAGGCCTATTTGTTCATTGAATGTAGTTTTAAAAAAAATACCAAGGTACTATCAATTTGTTTTGATCCAGCTATAGATAAGACGGATTTGACTTGCCAAAATGCTTTTATAAAAGGAAGGAATATCATGAATGTATTATGTCTTTACATGAGATTCTTCATGAGTCCAGAAATAAATAAATAAACAACAAGGTGTGATTTTTAAAATTGACTTTAAAAAGGCTTATGACAAAGTTAATTGGCTTTCCTTCTCAACTATTTGAATTTAAGTGGTTTCAATTCCACTTGGTGTCGATGGATGAAACACGTTATAACGGGAGGGACCCTATGTGTTAAAATAAATACTTCTTTGCGGAAGAATTTTCGTACACACAAACGGCTTAGGCAAGGTGACCCCATTTCCCCTTTTGTATTTTAATGCTGCTGGAGGATGTGTTAGATAGAATGTTTAGGAAATCTCAAATAAATGGGTTGATGTGTGGATTGGTTTCCACACATTTAAATGGGGATTTACTGAAATTTCAGGCCCGGTTAACCATAGTGGGCCGATTAGACCCTAGGGACATCTGGCCCAGCCTGGGACTGACTAAGATCAAACGGCCAGGAATAGCAGTGAAGATCCGACGGCCAAAATGTTGTGGGCTTGAGAGAGCTTTCTTTTGTTTCAGTTACAATATCCCTAATTATTTCTGGGTTCCTTTGTATTGTTTTTGATGATTATTAATAGATAGGTGGATCTTTAAAAAAAATAGAGAAGCGAGACAGTAAGTACTCACACTTTGCGCTTACTGATATATCTACGAGTGGCTTGTCTCGATAGACTAAAAAATGTTACCCTACACAAAAACTAGACAAACTTGCAAAATATCTAGCATGCCAATATAGCAGATGTTACATAGAAAAAATATTATACATCCTTGCTCTAAAGCTTAAGGAAGACAAACTCCTGTACTGATGGCGTCTCCCCAATCAACTTGAGAGCCTCCTTCTCAGGCTCCTCATCAATCCCAATGGCCATTATGGCCTGCTTTCCTGGAGCAATCCTTCCAACGCTCATAAAATTCACATTTAAATTCATCTTCCCCAGAATGGAACCCACCTTGCCGATGATTCCCGGCTGGTCGACTTGGCGGCACAGTATTAGGTTACCCTCAAGACTAACGTCAACACTGAAAGGCCCAACGAGCGTGAGATGCGGCGTGCCATCCTTAACCTTCCCCTCCATTCTGATATCACCTTCATCAGATAGCGCGCCCGCAAACTTGGACTCTACATTGGCAAGTTGGACCTGGATAGAGTTTATAGGCACCTCAGGAGAACCATCAAGGAGAATTCTCTCCTCGATTATGCGAAGCCCTCTTTGCTTGGCGACGTAGTCAGCATTGACAATGTTAACAAATGCACTTGAAATGGGTTCAACGATGCCTTTGGTAATCATAGCTCGAAGAATTCTTGTGTCCAAGTCATCTGGGTCCCTAGCTGATGAGTAGACAACCTTGACTCCCTTAATCCCACTTCCACCAGCCACAAGTTGCACGGCAAGCCGGCCCAGCTTCTCAGCAAGGACAATATACGGGGATAACTCGGATAAAACCTGAAGGTACAGATTAGTTGTTCAAACACAAGCAGATTGTGCATTATGATGTAAACATAATATCTAGTCCTTGGCAATGGAAGAACCTCGGCAAGGACCATTGGGGCATTAACAGCAGTAGCAGCCAGTTCACCTTTCAACGCGCCAATAACAGCCTCTGCAATTTCAATGGCTACGCCTTCCTGTAGAAGAACAGCGAGCAGAGTTAAAAGAATAAGCTAGTCAGATGAGGTACGTACAAAGAAACGTTGCAGAACAAACATCAAACCTGTGCTTCCATTGTGCTAGCTCCAAGGTGCGGTGTCACAGTGACATTTTCATGGTGTACTAACTTGCTGTCTTTTGGCGGTGGCTCTTCAAAGAACACATCAAGTGCTGCCTGACTCAGATCACAAAGCAGTCAGGAAAAAAGACCAATGAGAACTTCTTGGAGCAAAAGATATGAAATGTGTACCGTTGATGCTAAATAACACACTATAAAGAATAATAATAATATAAGAAGAATCTGGGTAATGATAATTATTTGACAGCAATATGCAGTATCAACATTTGATGAATGGCCATGACAAAAGGACTACCTGTGCAACAGTCCCATTATCAAGTGCTCTTAGCAAAGCTTCTTCATCAACTACTCCACCCCTTGCAACATTGATAATCCTAACTCCTTTTGTCATTTTTGCAAAAGTCTCGTCATCGAAAAGTTTTGTTGTTGATGGTGTAAGAGGCATATGCAGTGATATGAAGTCTGCAGTAGATATGGCCTCATCAAACGATACAAGATCTACACCGATCGCACGGGCTCTATCCACGGGAGCATATGGGTCATGAGCAATAACATCCATTCCAAGTCCTTTCGCACGCCGAGCTACTTCTGAGCCAACCTTTCCAAAGCCCATGATAGCTAGTGTCTTCCCCACCAAGGAAACGCCAACATATTTGCTACGCTGCCATTTTCCTGAATACGCACAAAGCAAATCACCACACTATGTCAGTACATGTATAGGATGTGCAGCACGAGTATCGCCACTGCTATTTAGCATTTCCCATCAGCTTATAATTTCTATGCAAACTTGCCATGTTGATAAATTTCTGAACCTAACACTGATTTCGTGTTCAGAATGCCTCACGCGGTTTGGTCTGGAATTTCAATGTACTAAAGCAACATCATTTACCAGTGGCGATGATCAAGAAACTGAAGCTGTGGCAACCATATACTATTCAGTAGTGCAACAGCAAAGAAAACTACTCCCTCCGTCCCATGAAGGTTGGCTGAGATTTGTCAAAACTTGGATGTATCTGACACTACATATAGATACATCCAAATTTTGACAAATACAACCTTCATGGGAGGGATGGGGTACTATTAGGTGTGGCACAATACAGGGTCAAATGTTGGTAAATTTTGAAAGCACGTCACTGCTCACTGATCAGTAGATTCTGTGCTGAAAATCAACTGCCCAGAACAGAACAAATATCCAGACTAAAAAGCTCAGGAGTTAGCATACAGATTTTGTACTACATGAAATTCGTCAACAATGTGCGTCGATGAGAAGTCAACATACAGTAACATTTTTGGGATCAACCGAATTGCTCCTACCTTATCGGCTTATCCGTTTAGGCAGAGCTGTGGTGCACGGCATTTGTTCGCAGACAAACGAGAGGCGTACTACGTACCAGCCTTGAGCGAGGCGTCGGCCTGGGCGACATTGCGCGCCATGGCGGCGAGGAGCGCGACGGCGTGCTCGGCGGCGGCGACGGTGTTGGCGGTGGGGGCGTTGACGACGAGGCAGCCGGCCTCGGTGGCGGCCTGGAGGTCGACGTTGTCGATGCCCACGCCGGCGCGGCCCACGACGCGGAGCCGCCCGCGCGCGGCCTCGAAGACCTCCCGCGACACGCGCGTGGCGCTGCGCACCACCAGCGCGTCCACCAGCGACACCTTGGCGCGCAGCTCCTCCGCGGTGAGCTCGTACGCGCAGTCCACGTTCGCGAACGCCCGCAGCAGCTCCAGCCCCGCCGCGCCCAGCTTCTCCGTCACCAGCACCGTCGGCCGCCCCGCCGCCGCCGTGGCCACGACCCTGGTGGCCCTGGTTGTCCCAGCGGTGGGCGGCGAGGCGGCGAACCTGGAGCGGAGGCGGCCGTGGTGGTGGAGCGGGAAGGTCAGGGACGCCGGCGCTCCAGTAGGCTCCGGAGCCGCGGGCTGCGCGGCGACGAGGTGGCGGAGCGGCGTTGCCAAGGCCATGGCCGGCGGAGCGGTGGCGGTGCAGGCTGTCTGGTTGGACAAGTGTGGAGTGGAATCGGAAAGCTGGCTCCTTTGTTGGGCGGACGACGGGAGGCGCGTGTTCAGCCTAGCAACAGCTCTCTCCATTTTCATCCTCTTATCTGTTGACTATTTCGGTGTCCCCACATGCTACCTGACACGTACGTCGCACACGGCAAGGCCTCCACCGTCACCGTGCATCTCCTCCCTCTCTGCGGCAAGGCACGGACGACCGGTCGCTGTACGTACACGACGGGATGGTGGGTTAATCGGTTCCGAGCTTCACGGGTGGGTACGTGACGGCGCATATGGAGCGTACACTAGTACGTACGTGTTTTCGCCACATACGCGGGCCCCGATAGCTTCCGAGCGTACACCATCCAATCTCACAAGCACGCATCTGCCATCTTTCTCCCTTGCTACCTACGCCCTGTTTATATGATGCAGTCTTGCACTATCCAAGACCGAGCATCTTCACCGGCACGACCTAAATAGACGTCGGACGGGCGTTTTTAAATTACCAAAATTAAGGGCTCTCCTTGATGAGGACAACAAACTCGGATAATTAACTCATCGAATCGGTCTGGCATCAGGTTTCTGTGAGGAGGACCAAGTCCCCGAGCACTCCATTTTATATCCGCAAGTGCCACTAGGGTTTATGTGAGGTGGCGGGCCAGACGCGGGGCGGCAGGCGCGCGGTCGGTCAATCGGTTCTGACTTTCTAGCTTCACGTCTTTCATGGATGTTTCACAACAGCACTGCATGAGGTACCCCATCGCCTAAACACTACGTCGTCTTCTCTTTTCTCTCCCTCCCGCACACGTGACTCTTTAATTCTCATGTGGGAGGCGGCGTTTCCGTCGACAGCGAGGTGCCTGTGGCCGGTGACTTCTTCAATCCGCCGATACCCACTGGATCAATTCTTCGACGAAGTCTCTCGAAGGTGCTCATACGGGTAGGGTGTGCGTGTGTGGGTTCATAGGAGTGAGTGTGTGCGCGTATTCGTGAGCATCTTTAATTGTACTGTTTTTCGCCAAAAAGAAAAACGTACTCTCATGTGTACGTGACGGCAGATGGAGAGGACGTGTTTTACGCGCCGACCTTGGTCAATCCGTTCCGAGCTTTTCAGAACATTAGAGTCGATCGATGCGTACGGCCACGCGTCGGGTCGATCGGACGCACATGGATCGCATGCCAACACCATAGAGTGCGCCGGATAATCTAGCTACGTGTCTCCGCTCCGCTCCGCTCCGGTCACTTCTTTTCACTCCCTCCCGCACACCAAACTAGTATGAGTACGTTGTGCACCAATCCAATTCAATTAATCACAACTTAAGAACTACAAATGTTCTGGGCCAAAGGCAATGGTGCTGCCGCGCACGCACAGCTACCACATGCATACTACACCGCGCGCACCTCTTTTTTTATTCGGAACCAGCATATATAGGCGCGGGCGCGTGAGTTTGGAGCACCCGATGAAACCATTAATTACGTCTCCGATCCCATCTGGTCTTTTCTTTTCTCTCACTCCCTCAAAATAAATTGAGTTGGCAGATCCCATCGACTCGTGTTTAATTTTGGTCAGCTTAATTCACGTTTCTGCCTGTCCATCCAATTACAAGAATCCATCTGCCATCTTCCTCCCTTAATAGCTACACTGACCTGTTTATGTGATCTAGTCTTGCATTATCCAAGAGCTGAGCGAGCATCTTTCGGGCAGCCTTTTTAAACCCGAAAGGGTCCTCCTTGATGAGGACAGCAAACTCGAAGAACTCGGGGAAGCATTCCGGCGACGGGTTTGTGTGAGGAGTAGCAAGTGTCCGAGGACCCCGTTTTACATCCGCAGGCGGCGCTAGAGTTTGTGTGAAGAGACGGGCCAGCGGGGCGCGGTCGGTTAATCGGTTCCGACTTCGGGGGCATTAGGCGTGAGTGGCCCCAACTGTACGTCTTCTTTTCTTTTCTCTCGCACACCAAACTACTAATTAATTAACTTGGCCCGCCCTACTCTCATGCTTACGTGACCGCAGAGATGTAGCGGACGTGTACGTTTTCGCGACATCCATCGTAGATACGCGCGCGCCGGATCTTGGCCAATCGGTTCCGACCTTTTCGGAAGCATGCATGCAGCTGGATATTAGAGACGATGCGTACGTACTCTCGACGACGCGACGCGGCGGATCGGACGCACATCCATCACATGCCTACACGAGCTAGCTAGTGCACGGCATAATCTACCAACTACCAAGCCAAATCAATTAATCATGTGCGTTCACCACGCGCGACTACATGCATTGTTCCAGAATTAGTACAAATGCCTCTTTTTTACTCGGAATCAGCATACGCGCGCGAGCCCATGAAACCACAAGTACGTACATTAGCTAGCTCCTTCCGATCCACTTAATTCTCTTTAATTTTGGGAGAACAAAATTCATGTTCCGCCCGGGGGGAAATAAGACCTACCTCTGCCACCTGTTTTACTTGTCCATTCAATCACACGCACCCATCATCTGCCATCTTCCTTCCTTGCCTCTCCTGTTTATGTGATTCGGTCTCCCTTCATCTATAAAATAGATGTCTGATTTTTGTCTAAGAGCACAAATTATTTACAAAGATGGCGACGTCTTTTCCGCAGAGCACTTCATATATGATCACGAAATAATTGGCGTACCACTTTTCGGCGTGGATGCTTCATTTGCTTTCGGATAGTCCCCGAGGGCGCCAACACCAGCCCTCCGCCCCTCAAATCCTCCCTTCCCCCGTCGCCGCCACCGACAGGAGCCGCCGGACAGATCCCGGGCGGTGCAAGCTGCGGAGTACTTCCTCTCTCTCTCTCTCTCTCTCTCTCTCTCTCTCTCTCTCTCTCTCTCTCTCTCTCTCTCTCTCTCTCTCTCTCTCTCTCTCTCTCTCTCTCTCTCTCTCTCGTGCCGGTCGGATCTCGTCAGGGTTGATGGAAGGCTCTGGCCCTATCCCCGGCCGCCACGGCTGGCCGTGGCTATCCGTGTGTCGGTTGGGCGTGGTGGTGGTGGCTGCTTCGAGGCGCGGTCGTGAGGGAGGCCAGGTCTGGGCCTAGAGGGCTCGGCCACTCCCGCAGCTCTGTGTCGTCCGACCTGGACGCGCGTGAGTAGCCTCATGGCCTACTCGCTCCCGCACAACAAATTAATTAATCTGGCCTTTCTCAATTACGCGTTCGTGACGACATGCAGATGGAGCGTACGCACCGGTATTTGCATGTTTAATTCTTGTAGTACTACCACCTCGGTTCCGACCTTTTCGGAGGCAGTGCAATATTAGACTACTCATAGTGGGAGTAACATTGCTAGCAACATCACGCATCTCAATACATTTTGATGACATGGTATGATACTAAATAAATAAATAAAGTGATGTGGTAACTAGCTATGTTACCATAACATCACACACCCCAATACAAGATGAGTCTACAACATAATAAATAATAACACCATGCATAAAATCACCAATACGTTACTACCCACTATGAAAGTAGTAACATAAATTAAGCAACATATGCATGTTACTGTTCTAAGTTACTCACCACTATGACCAGCCTTAGAATCGATGCGTATGTTTTTTTCCGCGATGCGTCGGATCAGACGCACATCGATCACATTATGCCAAAATGATCGAGTGCGCGGCATAATCTACGTCTCTCCCATCCCGTCCCTTCTTCATTTCTCTCGCTCCCGCACACCAAACTATGAGCTGTGCACCAAGCCATAATCAATTAATTAATCATGCGGGCTCATCAAAATGTACTACTACATGTTTACGAATTACTCTACAAATGTTCTGGGCCAAGACAATGGTGGTGCCGCGCACGCACAGCTACCACATGCACCACACCTCTTTTTTATTCGGACATCAGCATACGCGTGATTTTGGAGCAACCGATTAAACCATTACGTCTCCCATCTGGTCTTTTCTTTTTTTCTCGCTCCCTCGAAAATAAAAAAAAGTTGGCATCCCATCGACTCCTGTTTATTTTTGGGGGCTTAATTCACGTTCCTCCCAGGGGGAAATTAATAACACCCACTATATATCGATCGGGGCCTACATCTGCCAGCGGTTTAGCTGTCCATCCAATTAATCACAAGCATCCATGCCATCTATCTCCCTTGCACCGCCCTGTTTATGTGATCTAGTCTTGCATTATCCAAGAGCGAGTATCTTCACCGGCGCGAAATAGATATCGGAACCTTTTTAAACCCAAAAGGGTCCTCCTTGATGAGGACAACGAACTCGAAGTACCCGAGGAAGCAGTCAGGCGATGGGTTTGTGTGAGGAGTAGCAAGTGGCCGAGCATCCAATTTTACATCCGCAGGCGGCGCTAGGGTTTGTGTGAGGGGACGGTGGTGCATAATTATTGCTTGGCAGGAGGTAGGCGAAGGTAGGTGGGCGGTAACGCCATTGATCTCCGGCACACATGGCTAAGTCATTACGCCGGCCGCTCATTCAACAGCTGACAAGCTAGGCCGAGGGCTTCCATCCGACGTGTGTGAGAGGACCTATTCGGCACCCAACGCGAAAGGGCCATCAAGGGCGTGCCGATGATTGTATTGGGGTCCAAAACTAGCCGACGACTTTTGTAGCGCGCCGTTGTGGCCGAAAAAACGCGTACGACCCCCAGATTCCTATTGGGGTCGCTATGGGGTGCGCCGGTGGAGATGCTATAATACCCCCTCAAAATAAATATCACAACTTTATCTAAATGCGGCACACTATAATTATCTAGAGTTGATGTCCTTATTAGCGAGCCCATCCACAATTGAGGCAGTGGTTTCAGACCAGTACCGTTTCTGGTAATTTTTGGTAAAAACTACCATTTCTCGGGTGACGAACAACAGATCGCGCAAATGGTGGTCTGATAGCTGTTTGAAGACACAAGGACCCATGTTGGTGCTTATTAGGCCAAACGGCCGTTTTCTCCCGTTAGGACGACCGAGTCGGTTGCAACCCCATGAGGACCATGATGAAGACCATGCGGCTTCTTATATTTCTCCTTTGACTTTTCCCTCAGCGGGGAGCCCCACCATGAGGAAGCATGCGCCGGTTTGAAATATGCATGCATGCGCGAGCGGCAAGGAGCATGCACACAATACGTCACGTGAAGAGCTGCCGCGTGTGCACCACATTCCTGAAGAAGCCCTTTGACAGCACCTTGACCACGCATAGCTACGAGTTGGCGTAGCCGTCGCCATGGCCATTGCTGCTGCCAAGCTGCTCGGCATTAGCGTCGGCGTCCGCCTGGATGCCAAGGATGCTGGTGGAAGAGCTGTTGCAGCGTGCACTGGTCGCAGCGTTGGTGCTGGTGGAGGTGGAGGTCGTCAACGGAGTCGATGGCGAACTCCATAGCGTGCACATGCGGCAAGGGCCACGATGCCAAGGAGGGAGCCAAAGGTGTCGAAACTGCCATGGGGGAGGACGTAGCCTGTGGCGAGGAGAAACGCAGCGTCGAACAACTTGACGATGCAAGCACCGGGCTGGCTGGTGGATGCTGAGCAGTGCGCACCACGGTGCGGCCACGGGACGAGTCGGCCATGTTCGACGTGTACAGTACCTGGTACAGTACTCATACATGTAAATACTATGTAATAGCTAGTATGTACCAGATCATGAAGAATCAATATAGGAAACAATGAAAAATAAGGTGTGATATGCACCTGATCGATCGAGGCCATCGATCAATTCTTGTGTTGTTTTTCTACGTACGGAAGTACTACTAGCTACCTCAAAATTGTAAAGGATCGGTGCGAGAGCCGCTGACGTGCACGCGGGCACAGCCAGCGCTGGCCGAGTGTGGCAGCCGGCGCGTGGGTAGCTGGAGCAGCAAGCGGCCAGTGACGGCGGGACTGGGCGGAGCCGGAGGCGAGCAGGGGAGGCGCTGCTGCCTGCTTCTACTTGGGCGCTGATGAGGTGGACGTGCATCGGGCAAAGGTCGACGGAGACGGGCGCGTGGGCGACGTCGAGGCGGACGCGCACGAGCCAGATGGCGTCGAGGCGCGCAGCCGGAGGTGCTACAGGCGCGGCGCTACAGTTCGGCATGGTCGCCGGGACGCGGGCGGCCGGAACATGGCGTTGTCGGACTTGAGTTGCGGCGGCGAGGTCGCGCAGGTGCCGGGCGATGCGGACGACGAGTCTGGGCGGGCGTTGCTTGCCGCCGCTGCTGATGCGCGCGTGGCTGCCCAGGTTGCTGCCGTCCTAGGCGTCGAGCGACGCGGTGCACCTGGTGCACCTCGCCAGGGCGGAGGCTGGGCGCGAATACAAGCTCGTGATCACCACCGACGCCGGGCTGAACCGGTATGCGCATCACCGGCGTCCACAAAACCACAAGATGGCCGCTGTCCATCGACTCCGTACGTGTCCGACAAGATCGACGAGGCGGAGCTGGTGTGCACCGTGGAGAGGGCGTCGACGTTGGTCCGGCCGCACAACGCTTCCGTGCGATCTTATTTTTTTCCGTCGCTACGGTCGGTGAGACGGTCGATCAGGAGCTAGCTAGCTCATTCATGTACAAATCGATTCAGGTGCTTGCCTGCTTGCTTAGAGTAGCTGAAACATACATACTACACGTACGTACGAGCTACACGCTCCACCAAGAGCATCCTACGCCATCCACGGCACAGGATGACGGCCCTTTGGCCACGTCAGTCTGACGATGGGGTCACGGTGGCTAAAATGGCTATCAACCAATGGTTTGCGCTATATATCTGTTGCTCTTTGCCCTAAAAATGGTACGGAGTAGTTTTTAGCAAAAATGAATAGAAATGGTACGGACCTGAAACCACTGCCCCAATTAAAATAGATTTGTGTAATTTACTTCATCCATTAATTTTGTGAGCACACAAAGGCGACGTCTTTTCCACGGAGGAGTTAATATACGATCGGAAATTAATTGGCGTCATCAATTGCATACCACTCTTCGGCGTGGATTTTCATTTGGGCAGGATGGAACACGAGTGCTACTACCTCTGGTCATGTTTAATCGACGCGAGGTAATCACGTCCGTAGGCACTCGCGTCAATTTAATCCGAACGGAGGGAGTAGTTCTGAACCAAGTAGCACTAGTACCCATAGCATGAAATTAGAGATGTTGGCATTCTTGGTTGGATGCACGCGCACGACATGCACCCTAGCTAGGTACCCCTCTTTTTTTCGCAACCAGCATCCGCTTCGCTCAGAGATGTCTACCATCTAGTAATCTCTTCTCACCCGCGCGCACACAACATTAATTAAGTTGGTCTTCTCTGTTTTTGGAGTCGTACATCCCACATCTCACTATATGTATTCAGGGCAAAATGCGGTGTACTATATATGTTTCTATTTTTACGTCCATATTTTAGATTGATGGTCCCACTAGTACTCTTGACACGAACGAATTGATCTCTTCTTTCCCAATGTTCCCTATTCATTAATTTTGAGTTATAATAGAACCCACGGCACAAAAACTTATCCACCCATCCTGCTGACGCAGTCGTCACACATCCTTCTCCATGACCAACACCTCGAGCGCCATGGAATGAACGTGCTCTCCGGTGAAGATGGACAACTAGTTCCGCCCCGGCGTGCCTCAGTCTCATGTTCTAAGTGGCAACCACGCTGTTCGGCTACAACGATGCCAAGGCCACGATGCACTGCCCGACACACAGCCACACACTCATGTGCCCTTGTCGCCGTGGCCATTAGGTGCCCGTCGTCGCCACCGCCCACCCCTCTTGCGCTTTGCATAGTCTTTGCTTCCGTGCCTAGAACGGGGTGTTCTCTAGGTGGGAGAGAACAAAGCTTGGCATCCACTATAGTGGAGTTGTTGTTTCCGTGCCGATGTCGTCGGCCCGGTCGGCTCGGGCGCAATGTGCCACGTGTTGTGCGCTAGCACCGAAGTGGCAAGAAAAGAAGACAAGTGCCTGGAGTATGCTCGGCAAGCAGCCGTCAGCCGGCGCCAACACGTTCTTCCATGCGGCGTCATGTTGCTCAAGCCTATAGGAGGTGACAGAGAAGTTAACATGGATGAGACTACACCAATAGGTCTACATCATGGAGCCGGTCCAGCCTAGCGAGACCATGGATGGCAAGCATGGATGGAACACACGACTAGGGGGCTATCCATGAAACTCAAGGGCGTTGCGGCCAATGCCCCTAGCGGGAGGTGGAACTCATGAACAACGGCCATTAATGAATTGGAAAAGAGGGGAATGCACTATCCTAAATTTCTATTGAACTCTGGTTTTTTTTTGCCAAATAAATAACGTCATGTGTCAGATGCGGGTCAATTTTTGTACCAGTTTGCACCCGCGTGACAAGTTTATGTACCTCTGGCTAGGTCTTCATCCGCTTCCAAATAACACGAAAAAACACCGCCACCAAGGAGTGGCAGACAACACATGTATGTTGGGCGTACTTCGAGGTGGCAAATACCATGTCGTGTGTAGTCAGCCTCCAATATTCCCTCTCCAACATCACCGTGCTTGCCCCGCCCTGTCTTAGCTTCTGCGTTATGCACTCCCACCTTCTGCATCATCGCACATTGCTAAAATTAGAATAGTGAATTATTTAGTTGGTATAGCAGGTACTATTGTTAACTATATATGTTTGGTATGAGTATAAAATATCAAGGAGTTTTCTTTGCTGAGCATAAAATATCAATTGATTTTTCTGAGCAGATCTATTTCACATAAAATATTATGGACTGTGTTTTGCTAACCATATCGGTTGAGGGTGCCACCTAGCTACTTAGGTCACGCGGAGCAGCAGCAAACTGATCTTCTCATCTCTGTTTTGCATGTCACCACTAGTGGTGATGGTCTTGGACCAGATTAATCAGCAGCTAACGTTTTCTTCTTCTCTAGTCTACTTGCTTACACTATGTGTTAGTTTTGCTTTGCTGTGTGTTGGATGGCCTCTTTTGGTAAATGTGTCCATGTCGCGGACTATACCAAGGTCAAGTGTTTTAACCAACAAAAGTTGACCAGGCGGGATGCCTTTTTTCCTTTTTTCTTTTGTGTACTTCAAAATGGTCGAATGTAGCGTCGACGGACACGGAGACGAGCCTAATCACTTAAACCAAGTGTGTTTATAAAATTAGACGAGACATGCACCATCTCACATTGCTAAAATTAGGGAAGTGGTTTTATAATATTTAATTGATAGAGGACGTCCCGTTGGCAAATGTAAATGTTAGTATGAAGGAATCATTTGTCAGCATAAGTCAACTCGTTGACTGGCCGTATCTAAGTAGATAGCAGCTAGGGTTAACGAGTTGTAGACGAGACATGCGTTTCAAAGGAAGCAATGGCTAGGATAACGCGAGTCGTAGTGGACGTCGGCACGGTAGTGACGACGGACACGAAGACGAGCCCACCACTTAAACAAAGATTGTTTATAAAATTAGACGAGACATGCACCATCTCACATACTAAAATTAGAGGAGCGAATTTATAATATTTACTTAATAGAGCACGTCCTATTGATAATTATAATGTTGTGTGTTTTTCTTAGAATAAAATATCAATCGATTTTTCTTCAGCACGTTCCATTCAGCATAAGGTATTTGTTTTAAGAAAGGAACAACAAGGATAACACGAGTCGTAGTGGATGTCGGCGCGGTAGCGACGACGGACACGGAGACGAGCCCACCACTAAAACTGAAGTTTATTTATAAAATTAGACGAGACATGCACTATCGCACAATGCTAAAACTAGAGGAGTGAATTTATAATATTTATTTGATTAAGCGTCCTGTTGATAAATGTTAATTTTGGACCGAGTATTTATATCAAGGAGAGTGTTTTCTTATAATAAAATATCAATTGATTTTCTTATAACGGACTAGGACAACGCGAGTCGTAGTGGACGTCTGTGCGGTAGCGATGACGGACACGGAGACGAGCCCACCACTTAAACAAAGGTTTGTTTAGAAAATTAGAAGAAACATGCACCATCGCATATTGCTAAAATTAGAAGAGTGGATTTATAACATTTAGTTTCATAGAGCACGCCAAGTTAATACATGTAAATTCGGTCCGACTACAAAATGTCAAGGGGTGTGTTTTTCTGAGTACAAAATATTAATTGATTTTCCTGAGCACGTCCTGTTCCACATTGAATAGTAATGAGTGATTTTAATCATAAAACATCAACATGATTGTATACTTGCCAATCTCACCATGCACTAGTAGTGACAAAGCGAGCTTTTACACTTGTGAACAGCCGATCGAGCTAGTCGATCATGTTTAGGTAATAACTCGATAGGGTAGCTTTACTTCTGTAGTCTGTAACTTTTGCTCTTAAATAAGTTCACGGAAAACTAATTTTTAAAATACCATAGGATAGTCATCCATAACTACAAGTTGTGTTTTCCCCGCCAAAAAAACTACAAGTTATGTACTTATGTTTTCTCCTAGGCTTTATACTTTCTACTAGCTAGCTGGCCAACTAGCCAGCCCTTCCAAAAATTCACTTAACAGTGATGGGATTAGGATTCAACACACTTGCATTATCGATCTGTGGTATACTTATACAAGTGGATGGCACAGTCGTGCAGAGAATGTGTCAAGGCCACTACTGCTAATTTGCAATCATGGTGATTGTGTCATCGTGTGAATGACCCATGAAGACACTGGATAGAGGAGCTCGCGACTTCTTCATCCTCCTCTAAAAAACACGAAAAAACACCGCCCCAAGGGGTGCCAGACAACACATGTATGTTGGGCATACTTCAAGGTGACAAATGCCATGTTGCACCATGTCGTGTGTAGCCAGCCTCAGTTGTTCCCTCTCCAACACCGAGTATGTGCCCGTGTTTGGCCCGTCCTGTCTCTGCATCTGCGTTATGCAGCATCCCGCGTTGCTAAAATTAAAATAGTGAATTCAATTAGTTGGTATAGCAGGTACTATTTTTAAATGTATATGTTTGTTATGAGTACATATAATATCAAGGAGTGTGTTTTGCTGAGCATAAAATATCAAATGATTTTTCTGAGCAGATCCGTTGCACATGAAATAGTAGGGAGTGTGTTTTATTAACCATATAAAGGCTGAGGGTGAGGTTACCTAGCTACTTAATTAGGTCACAGGGGGCAGCAGAAAACTGATCTCCCCGTCTCTGTTTTTCATGTCACCACTAGTGGCGATGGTCTTGGATTAGATTTCTTCGATATTCTCCTAGTCTACTTGCGTACACTATGTGTTAGGTCTGGTTTGGTGTCTGTTGGATGATCTCTTTTGGTAAATGTGTAAATGTCGCCGCGTATACCAAAGTCAAGTGCTTTAACCAGCAAAAGTTGGTTGTCCGGGGTGTCTTTTATTCTTTTTCTTTTCTGTACTTCAAATGGTTGAATGATGGATTTGAATTAGTTTTCATATCTACTGTAAGTTTGAATTCTAATGTTCTAGATCTCACTTAGGGACTACACCAAAGTCAAGCTCCTCTTAGAGCACCTCCAGCCGTTGGGGCTCCCCAGGCCGAAATCCGGCGATATTTAGCGCCGGATGGATGTAAAATTTGTCCCGGGGAGGCCCATTTTACCAGCGGCGAGCCCAGGAGAATGAACAAATATAGGCAAATTCAAACATAACCAGACGAAATACGTTCAAACATAGGCGAAATTTAGAGATATTTAATATATATAGGCGAGTTCGTACATATATATGCCAAATTCGTAATACATTTGAATTCAGCGAGAGGGAATATAAACTAATTAAAAGGATGATGTTCTACATGCCGAAATGGCGGTAGAACGCCGTGTATTCACCATCGTCGTCGTCGTCACTGGAGTGGCTGGCGTCCTCGGGCGGCGGCGCCTGCTGGCTACTATAGCCGGTGTCTCCGTACCAACAGCTGGAACCCTTCCCAGGGTCGCCGTGTGGCGACATCGGCTGATACTACTCATCCTCGCTGCTCTCCTCCAGTTTGATCAACGTCACGACGATCAACCTTTCTCGCCGACAAGTCGGGGCTGCCAGCCGCGCGGGAAGTTTTCTTGATGTTTCCCGCGCTTTTGTTTCCTCCGGACTTCCCAAGCGCTCCGGGGGGGGGATGATATGGGCTCGCCGGATGGATGAAAGCCCAAATCCGGGCGAAAACTTGGAACCGGGGGCGCGGATGGGCCATTTTTCGCCGTCCGGATTAAAAAAAAGCGCTGTCGGGGGCCTCGTCAGGGAGACGGCTTGAGATGGTCTTATCTCCGAGTTATAGAAAGATCTTATGGAGACATTTGTGCTAGTAATTCTTGCGATGGTAATAGCACAGTCTATCAAAAACTCATTCATGCTCTTGAGAACTAGTGAGCACGTTTGAAAAACAAAATATGAAACTCAAGTGCGTTAATAAAATTATACCATTCATGCACCATCTCACAATGCTAAAATTAGAGGAGTGAATATGTAATATTTACTTGATAGATCACATCCCGATGATAAATGTAAATGTTAGTTTGAAAGAATCATTTGTTTGCGTGATGAAGCTGTTGACGAGAGTATCTCCATGGAGATAGCGGCTATGTTTAGCGAGCTGTAGACGAAATATGCGTTTCAAGTAACCAATGACACGGGGACGAGCCCACCACTTGAAGAAAGTTTGTTTATAAAATAAGACAGAGCATGCACCATCTAACATTGCTAAAATTGGAGAAGTGAATTTGTAATATTTACTTGATAAAGAACGTCATGTTAATAAATGTTAATGTTGGTCTCAAGGAATCATTTGTGAGCATAAGTCGTGCCGTTGACGAGCCGTATCTCCAAGGAGATAGCTGCTAGCTAGGGTTATCGAGTTGCAAACGATACACGTGTTTCAAGGAAGCAATGGCTAGGATAATGCGAGTCGTAGTGGACGTCGGCGCGGTAGCGACGACGGACACGAAGATGAGCCCACCACTTAAAGGAATGTGTTTTTATAAAATTATATGAGACTTGCACCATCTCATGCGTTGTTAAAACTAGAAGAGTGAGTTTATAATATTTACTTCATAGAGCAGGTCCTTTTAATAAATCTAAATGTTGGTCTCACGGAATCATTTGTTAGCGTAAGTCGAGCCGTTGACGAGCTGTATCTGCAAGGAGATAGCGGCTAGGGTTATAGAGTTGAATACGAGACATGTGTTTGAAGGAAGCAATGTCTAGGATAGCGCGAGTCGTAGTGGACGTCGACGCGGTAGCGACGACGGACACGGAGACGAGCCCACCACTTAAAGAAAGTTTGTTTATAAAATAAGACAGGGTATGCACCATCTCACATTGCTAAAATTAAAGGAGTGAATTTGTAATATTTACTTGATAGAGCTCGTCATGTTGACGAATTTAAATACTGGTCTCAAGGATCATTTGTTATAGTAAGTCGAGTTTTTGATGAGCCGTATCTCCAAGGAGATAGCTGCTAGGGTTATCGAGTTGCAAATGATACATGCGGTTCAAGGAAGCAATGTCTAGGATAACGCGAGTCGTAGTGGACGTCGGCGCGGTAGCGACGACGGACACGGAGACGAGCCCACCACTTTAATAAAAGTGTGTTCATTAGAGGAGTTAATTTATAATATTTTCTTGATAGTGCCTGTCCTGCTAATAAATGTAAATGTTGGTGTGAGTATTGCTACCAAGGAGTGTGTTTTCTTTGAAAAATATCAATTGATTTTCCTGAGCACGTACCGTTCCACATGAAATAGCAATTTTTGTTTTGGAATCACAAAATATCAATTTATTTTGGAAGAAAGCAATGTAACGAACTATTGTAATGAACGAAGCGGACATTTATCTCGTGACTGAATACCTTTATGTGATCCACCTGAAACTCACTCGCTTGTGAAATTTGATTGACTGAATCATGTGAAAAAGTTTTGGAAAAATAATTGAGACACCTTCATAGTTTTTGAATCCGCCTAAAATAACGATCACTTTGTAGTTCTAACGTGTCAATAGAGCATTTCAAGATGTAATCAAACAATTAGTTTTTTATTACCTTCGTACCTGTTTATTAGGGTATTACACATTTAAAGGTAAAATTTTGACTAGTAATTTTATCCAAAATATGTTATTTCTATGTCTAAAAATATCAACGTACGGATACATCCGGCGATATATTTTTGGTGACATACAACTAACTTTTTGTTGGATAAATTACTAGTGAATGTTTTAACTCGAAATGCGTAATACCCCAACATACCAGTATGGAGGGAGTACTCTATTTTGACTCCTAAATATATGGCTGCGATAGCAAGCCATTGAAGTAACTATACGGTAAATCATGATCACATATATCGAGGACCTTAATCCTTATTTGTGTGCGTCAATGAAAAAATTGTGAGCGGGAGCTAGGAAGAAAATAAGGCCACACGTGATCCAGGTTAGCAATTGATGCCAGGAATTATGTGGTGGGCCACGTGGGACATGTACAGGTGGTCGAGGCAGGAGCATGGACCATCTGCATGTGGTGCTGCCGGCGTAGTCGAGCCCGGGGAGGCGCTCACGCGTCCGCGTTCTTCCCACGATGGTTGTGAGCGGGGCAACGTTGCCGTACTCCTAGGCGCACACGATGTCGAACATGGCGAGGCACCGGCCATCCAATGTTTGGCGTGTAATGTGGTGTTGACGTGCTTCTGGAGGAGTGCGGCAGCCTACTTACTGGTGTTGGACGTGTGCGATGACATGCATGGCTGCAGCCGGTGTCGTCTAAAATGTTGAAGAAGTCCATCCACACCGTTGGTCTGGCCCTGTAACACTCTATCAAATAGACTGCCTTTTTGGCATCCGGGCTTGCTTCACACTCTCCGGTTACGCCGACCGCGCCACACTCTCCAGGGGTGTCTAATGTGAATGAACGACGTGATGTACTGTAGAACTCTAGGACCAATGCGCCATCGATCAGCTATAGGTTGTCCTTTTCTTGTACGGCGTTCTTGATCCTCATGTCACATTCACCGAGATTAACGCAAAATCAGTCTTGATTTCTTGAATATCATGCCCATGGGGTTTCTGCTTGAAGGAACAACAATGCTGGTCGGGAAACAGACTGCCTTTTTGGCATCCGGGCTTGTTCTTGTTGCCGCTCGTGTGGTGGCTTGTTTCACACTGTGATAGGGTCAATGAGTCGTAGATGAGCCATGTGTCTCAAGGAAATAGCAGTACTGGTAAAACGAGTCAGAGTTGAGGAAGATAGTTAATACTAAACAAGTTAGGCAATGGTCCACTTAATTATGTCAAGTGGCAATATAGGCAGGCACACTGTGAATATCTCATGCATCATGCACTAGTAGTGGCCAAGCAAGTTCTTTAATTTATACCCGTGGCCAAGATAGTTACTCGAGCATGATGCATGTATTAACACATAAATGCAGTTTCAAAAAAAAACACATAAATGCATCGTGAATAGTTTTCGAAATGCTGAAGTCCACTATATCATGGTATGAAATAAAAATAAATGATGTTCCTTGTTTATGGCTTTACTAGTTTGAGGAACAATGCGGTTTCCCGTGAAGTCACAGGGGATTTCTAGTTCTTATGTGTCTATAGGGGGAAGACTTGGGTAGGATCAGGTCTTAGATGGGATCTATGAGATCAATTTTTTTGCAAAGACAAAACATGTTGAAAAAATCTGAAAAAAAATCACAACACACATCTATGTTATATATGCAACGCCAAAAATTTGCAACTTCAAATTCGACATACATTTGGAGAGACAAAAAAAGATAAATCTGAGTGTGAATAGTGTGAAATACTACTCAACCAGATCTGACACTATTCACAATAGAATTTGTCTTTTTTGTTTCTCCAAGTGTAGATCAGATTTTAGGCAGAAATTTCTTGGAGTTGTAGATACAACCTATATGCATGCTGTTTATTATTTTCAGATTTTTTCGCCTGTTCAAAGTATATTTTTTCTGGGTTGATCCTATGATCCTACCTAATGGAGAGATCCTATACAAGTCTCTCTCGTGTCTATAGTGCATTTTCGAATTATAAGAATGCACTCTAACTTTTATCCTAATAAGATGGACATGAGCGCAAGCTAAGTTGTATTTGTTTTTTTCTCAAAAATGAAAGTAGATATATGTGTTGAATCATGATCACATGCGCTAGCTAGCAGCAGGAGAAACACGGAAGGGCAGACAAGACAACTAGACATCATACACACCAGTCAGCCAGCTAGACCGAGATACCTTAGATAGGCAGGATGGCACAATAAATATCAGCATGCAAGGACCTGTGAATGTAGGAAGATAAATCATAAAGTAACACGTTTGGCCCACCTTGTTACTATGTGAGCCCACTGCCCCTCCACCAGTGCGTGCCTTTCACTCCAAGCCCACACAAGACTAGTGCAAAGAGCCTACGCTGGCTTCATGGTGGCCCATTGCTGGTGGCCCATTGCGAGACCCTAAATATTCCAAAGCTATGCCACAGTTTTAGTCCCACATTGCTAAGGCAAGAAAGTTGGGACCAACTTATAAGGAGAGCTCTTGTTGACATCTAAAATGCTATGGATACACAGTGCTCTGCAATGTTGGACTAAAACTGTGCTCTGCACTATGGCCGCATAGCGCGTGCGCTCGCGTGAATATTCGCGACTTATGACTTTGGACTTTCGGACGTCGGCGCGGCTAGCGATTCTAGCTAATATAATCCATATTTTTTTCTTAAATTTACTTGTTTTTCCTTAACTATCCTTTAATCGAGCAGTCATGCCAATCTATTCACGTGAGCTTACTTGTCTGGGATTGACTCTGATCATTGTTCGCAACCATGATGAGCGTTGGTTGACTTTTGGAAAACTCATATGATAGTATATTGTTTATGACACATATCACAAGTTGTATTTTTCCCGGCTGGTCGACTTGGCGGCACATTATTAGGTTGCAACTCATTCAACTTTTTGCGGTGTAACTCATGGATTTTGGTACACACAAAAGGCTTAGGCTAATGGGAAGAAAAGAAAAAAATACCATTTTTAGAAATGTTGGGAAATTATTCAGATGGATTTAGTCTCTTTGTTTCAAAAGTTTCATAGTGGACAGTTAGATTTATCTAGAATTTGTTGGTATTATTACTCTTCTTCGCAAGAAAAGAAGTGCTGACACTATTCAGATGTTTAGGCCTATTTGCTCATCGAATGTAGTTTTAAGAAAAAAATACCAAGGTACTATCTATTCGTTTTGATCCATCTATAGATAAGACGACTTTGACTTGTCAAAATGCTTTTATAAAAGGAAGGAATATCATGAATGTATTATGTCTTTACATGATATTCTTCATGAGTACAAATAAATTGTAAATAAACAACAAGGTGTAGTTTTCAAAATTGACTTTGAAAAGGCTTATGACAAAGTTAATTAGGATTTCCTTCTCAATTATTTGAATGTCAGTGGTTTCAATTCCACTTGGTGTGGATGGATGAAACACGTAATAACGGGAGGGACCTAGATTTTTGGGGAAGAATTTTGGTACACACAAAAGGCTTAGGCAAGGTGACCTCATTTCCCCTTTTGAATTTTAGTGCTGCTGGAGATGTGCTAGATAGAACTTTTAGTAAATCTCAAATAAATGGGTTGGTGTGTGGATTGGTTCCACACATTATTGATAATGGAATTTGTATCTTACTGTGTCTTAGTGGAGGGGTGTCGTCCGATTTTTTCTGCCTGGAGTAGATGGGGGATTTAACAGCAGTAGCAGCCAGTTCACCTTTCAACGCGCCAATAACAGCCTCTGCAATTTCAATGGCTACGCCTTCCTGTAGACGAACAGAGAGCAGAGTTAAAAGAATAGGCTAGTCAGATGAGGTACGTACAAAGAAACGTTGCAGAACAAACATCAAACCTGTGCTTCCATTGTGCTAGCTCCAAGGTGCGGCGTCACAGTGACATTTTCATGGTGTACTAACTTGCTGTCTTTTGGCGGTGGCTCTTCAAAGAACACATCAAGTGCTGCCTGACTCAGATCACAAAGCAGTCAGGAAAAAAGACCAATGAGAACTTCTTGGAGCAAAAGATATGAAATGTGTACCGTTGATGCTAAATAACACACTATAAAGAATAATAATAATATAAGAAGAATCTGGGTAATGATAATTATTTGACAGCAATATGCAGTATCAACATTTGATGAATGGCCATGACAAAAGGACAACCTGTGCAACAGTCCCATTATCAAGTGCTCTTAGCAAAGCTTCTTCATCAACTACTCCACCCCTTGCAACATTAATAATCCTAACTCCTTTTGTCATTTTTGCAAAAGTCTCGTCATCGAAAAGTTTTGTTGTTGATGGTGTAAGAGGCATATGCAGTGATATGAAGTCTGCAGTAGAGATGGCCTCATCAAACGATACAAGATCTACACCGATAGCCCGGGCTCTATCAACAGGAGCATATGGGTCATGAGCAATAACATCCATTCCAAGTCCTTTTGCACGCCGAGCTACTTCCGAGCCAACCTTTCCAAAGCCCATGATAGCTAGTGTCTTCCCCACCAAGGAAACGCCAACATATTTGCTACGCTGCCATTTTCCTGAATGTGCACAAAGCAAATCACGACACTATATCAGTACATGTATATGATGTGCAGCACGAGTATTGCCGCTGCTATGTAGCATTTCTCATCAACAAAGAGTTTCTATGCAAACTTGCCATGTTGATAAATTTCTGAACACGACACTGATTTCATGTTCAGAATGCCTCAGGCAGTTTAGTCTGGAATTTCAATGTACTAAAGCAACATCATTTACCAGTGGCGATGATCAAGAAACTGAAGCTGTGGCAACCATATACTATTCAGTAGTGCAACAGCAAAGAAAACTACTCCCTCCGTCCCATGAAGGTTGGCTGAGATTTGTCAAAACTTGGATGTATCCGACACTACATATAGATACATCCAAATTTTGACAAATACAACCTTCATGGGAGGGATGGGGTACTATTAGGTGTGGCACAATACAGGGTCAAATGTTGGTAAATTTTGAAAGCACGTCACTGCTCACTGATCAGTAGATTCTGTGCTGAAAATCAACTGCCCAGAACAGAACAAATATCCAGACTAAAAAGCTCAGGAGTTAGCATACAGATTTTGTACTACATGAAATTCGTCAACAATGTGCGTCGATGAGAAGTCAACATACAGTAACATTTTTGGGATCAACCGAATTGCTCCTACCTTATCGGCTTATCCGTTTAGGCAGAGCTGTGGTGCACGGCATTTGTTCGCAGACAAACGAGAGGCGTACTACGTACCAGCCTTGAGCGAGGCGTCGGCCTGGGCGACATTGCGCGCCATGGCGGCGAGGAGCGCGACGGCGTGCTCGGCGGCGGCGACGGTGTTGGCGGTGGGGGCGTTGACGACGAGGCAGCCGGCCTCGGTGGCGGCCTGGAGGTCGACGTTGTCGATGCCCACGCCGGCGCGGCCCACGACGCGGAGCCGCCCGCGCGCGGCCTCGAAGACCTCCCGCGACACGCGCGTGGCGCTGCGCACCACCAGCGCGTCCACCAGCGACACCTTGGCGCGCAGCTCCTCCGCGGTGAGCTCGTACGCGCAGTCCACGTTCGCGAACGCCCGCAGCAGCTCCAGCCCCGCCGCGCCCAGCTTCTCCGTCACCAGCACCGTCGGCCGCCCCGCCGCGCCCGCCGCCGCCGTGGCCACGACCCTGGTGGCCCTGGTTGTCCCAGAGGACGGCGTAGCGGTGAACCTGGCGTGGAGGCGGCCGTGGTGGTGGAGCGGGAAGGTCAGGGACGCCGGCGCTCCAGTAGGGTCCGTCGCCGCGGGCTGCGCGGCGACGAGGTGGCGGAGCGGCGTCGCCAAGGCCATGGCGGAGCGCGCGGTGGCGGTGCAGGCTGTCTGGTTGGACAAGTGTGGAGTGGAATCGGAAAGCTGGCTCCTTTGTTCGGCGGACGACGGGAGGCGCGTGTTCAGCCTAGCAACAGCGCTCTCCATATTCGACCTCTTATCTGTTGACTATTTCGGTGTCCCCGCTAGTACATTTCAGTACTCAATATAACGTTGCTGTAATTAGATGGGAATGGTTGAAAATTTGAGCAGTACATTAGAGCATTGATTGTGATTTAAGAAAACAATTGTGCAGTCTAAGAATATAAAACCTTAATAATCCCTCTGAGGATTGGTTTTTCGAACTTGACTATCTTTGATCAAGTTTTTAGAAAACTATATCTGCAATCAGTACAGTAGATTTATCATGAAATATTTTTCATGTTTTATTTATTTATTATTTTTTGAATGTTTATAATTTTCTGTAAATTGGGTCAAAGAATAGAAGTTTGGCCATCAATTTTGTCAAAACACATGGCGCACAAGCATATTTAGGTTCAGTTTAATTTGACCATCAATTTGGTTAAAAAAACACAAGGCACGGAAGCATATTAAGGTTATAATTTTTTCCACAACTCAGATAATATTAAGTTTGACCTACTTGTTCAAAAAAACTACCAACAACTAAAATACCATCTTGATATCACATGAAAAAGTATTCCATGAACTATGTAACGTTACTGATTTGGTATTCCAGAAGGTCATTTTATTTTTGAAAAACATAGTCAAAATCTCCGTTGGTTGACTTTTGGAAAACTCATATGCCAGTATATTGTTTATGACACATATCATAAGTTGTATTTTTCAAATCGATACTTAGTGTTCCCTGCAAAAAAAGGTGATACTTAGAGTTAAATCAAGCAAAGCGATACCACCATGTATATAGTGTAGAAATTTTGTTCAAAAACCTGTCGGAAAATCTGAATTGATGTAATCCTTATGTAACAACCACAAGCTTGCTTTAGAAATGCAATTAAGTGTAAATAACATCACACCACAACTTGAAGCAGACAATTGGATATGAAAATATATTATATGATCTTGGCATGGCAATTTTTATTACGAAGCGTTTGAAGCAAGAAGATGATGAACCTAAAACTTGCACGAGGAATGCACCCCAACATCCAACATAATTTCGTGTGTTTGCCATTGTAAAAGACTACAAGTTTGTAAGGGGAAAAATCTCGAGTTTTTGCACAAGAAGAACCTCATTTTTTGCACATAAATAAAAGCAGTTAAGATTTAGTTTGCGAGTCTCCAAATTCGAAAACCTGCTTTTTTGGTGACACTCCAGCAGTTCAGTGGGATTGGTAGAAGAAGAAAATATATATGCCCAAGAAAGAGAAAAAAAAAGGAAAGGAAAAACGAAACACACGGGAACCACATATTGGGCCAGAGCTGCACACTGGTGCATGCAGCAACAACGAGTGCAGAGCTAAGTCCATAATGCCTCATATGGGAGGGCCGCTGGTTTGGTTACAGCTGAGTCTGGCGAGTACAGAGAAGAGGCCCAGTATTTGTTCACGGGTTGAGCCGGCGGCATGAGCCACGGCCGCCATGCCTTTTAAGCATGACACAAATACTGGCCAATCTGAAAAACACATCAAGAATCAGCTTCTTTATGAATTTCTCAAATAGGATAACTTTTCTAGATTACAGATATTTTTTATATAAAACTTGTCTGAATTCTAACCGTCGACACGAAATCGCTGACCTGCTTGTATTTGAAAAGGGTCACGAGCTATCTTTAGGAGAAAAAAAAATTGTTGATAAAAATCTTCAGGAATGCATTATGGTAGTTGATCTCGAGCTTGTTGATGAACAAGGAACAAGAGAGAGGTTGAGAGCACCCGCACGCGCGAAGAGTGAAGCGGAGAAACCTCACTCCCTCCGGCTGGCGGCTGCAAAGTGCAAATGGTGTCTCGATCTGGCACTGGCGGGCAGGCGACGGTTGCAAGTTGTACCGGCCTCCGCCTGTACCAGTGTTTCAAGTTGGGCCGCGCGATCAACTAGCCCCTGGAGTCTGGAGTCTGGAGAGAATCGCCTGGCCGCGCGATCAACTGGGCAACTAGCGCAAGTGGCGGCGATCGACCCACCTGCAGCTGCTTGCAAGCTGCAAACTCTGACGATCATCCTCCAGCTCCTTCCGCGTCAGCTAAAGCCGTCAGGCCGCCTGGCGCACGCGCGGCAGCTCACGTTCAGACAGACCGTGGCAACTTGTTGGAGACGATGATGGGGGCATTTTGCCCTCTCGATCGTCCGTCGTGGCCAATCCGCCATTTCCATGGAACGACCGTCGGGAGGGAAGCAAACTCTGCATTACTGAATCTGCCTGAGCTCGTCTCCAATCCAATCCCCTGTGTGTTAGCCTCTCGGTTCGTTCTCATGAGGCAGATGTTTGTTGTTTCTTTCTCAAGAAATTGTAGATGCCACAATGCCAGCCGTCCAGTACAACTAGGACAAATGAGTTTTCCTTCTCGTGCAACCTCTGAGACTGCTACTTTGTCGTCACCTCTTTTCTTATGGTGACACCTCTGTCGTCACTCACTCACCACCATACGTGTCAGAGTGCCGCGCACGCGATCGGCGTCACGAAACATCACCGCTCCTTCACACGCAACTAAACTGCCTGTAACCATGTGTACTCTCTAAAAAAACGAGCATTCAGTCCTACCCATCCCACATACTCCAGTACAAGCATATTACAAGCCTGCACTGAACTGAAGGAAGCTGTCTTCTTGCAGGTTTATACACCCATCTCCCTTAATTTTTCTATTGCAGATCCATCATCGTCTTCAACTATATAACTAAGGATAATTAAGTGGACTTTGTACGTACGGGCCAGCGCGCGTCAGATCGATCACCGCACCACGTACGTGCGTGCACAGGCAAGCACACGCGGACACTGACACACACCTGATCTGATCGACCTCGTGCCCAGCTGTGTCCTGCCAAGCAAACACGAACTGCCCCATTTTTTTAGTGCTCATCATTCCTCCCAATTGCTACTGTACAACAGTTGTACAGTATATACAGTAGATCTGATAGTACATCAGCAGTACGGTGTATGATAGACTGATGGTACATCGCAACTATATAGAGACTACAGCTCATCCGTCACGTTACTCACGTACACGCTTCTTGTTCCTTCTTTTCTATTTCTTCTAGTTGCTCCAGGATCCAAGTCCTTGACGGAGACGAGTGCGTGTGAGCAAGGTTGTTAGTGCAATTTTGTACTAAATCAACGATATGTAATATGGAGTAGAGAGTATCTGTTTTCATTGTACTCCCTCCGTCCCACCAAAAGTATTTAAGATTTGTTCAAATTTGAATGTATATATGCTTGTACTTTCTAGATACATCTGAAGTTGGACAAATCTCCGACACTTTCGGTGGAATAGAGGGAGTAGGCAAATAATTTTTTTAACATCATAAAAAGGAAGGATTTACTTTTGCTGAAATTGCTTTTTTAGTATCCACCGCAACCGCACACATTGCCAGACTGGGCACACACCGGGACACCCTCAAGAGGATCAACTGTTGAGGAAGGCAAATCCAAGGAAGGCACCGTCGCCGCGATCATTCCCCTACCGTGCTTTGCCCAGCAGGAAGAGAGGCAACGGCCGCGAAACCCTAGATCACCTCTAGGGGGCAAATTTGAAATAACAAAACATTTTTTTATAACCATATGATATATTTTGTAAATTCGAAAACATGACATTGAAAATCATGGATAGGTGGCCCAACTATTACGATGTTACAATGGCGGGGAGGGACGAAACTACACATTACACCAACATCTCTCTTTTGCACAAACCACTAGTTTGACGTATTTCTTTGCGTATTTTACCAGTTGTTGGTCTAATCTATTGCAGGTTCCACCATGTGTTCATTTAAGCAATGATATTACCTCGATTATTGACATCTGGGTTTCAAGTGTCAAAGATTATGGCGTGCTTTAAAATAATAGAAAAAAACTGTCCATCCAAAAATTGCAGAAAAATTTATGGATGCACTCCAGGATGTGATCGACCCATTTTGTATAGACATCAACGTTTACTTAAAATATGTTCGGTCGATTTTTGCAAAGAATAATCAAGCCAGTAATAATTAAATTATAATAGAATAATTGAGCAACGAACATTCGTTTTATGAGTGCTTTGTCTGATGTAATGAACATATTTTCTAACATAAATCGTTCATCTAGAAGTTTAATTTAGCCCATCTTCACAAAACGTTCCATCGAAGAGTGAACGCTATACTATTAATTTTTGTTCAACAATTTGTTCTTATGATATTTGGATTGACAATTATTTTCGTATGATTTTCTTAGCGTGTCACGAGAATTTGTTTTGTAACACATTTTTTTGTACCAAGCATTGTTGTTTCCTATAAAACTAAATCTGTAGCCTAGAGTGCATGCATCCGCAAAAAAAATCGTGATTTTTTATGAGTAATTATTTTCTATGGATTTTGAAGCATTTAAAAAAACGTAAATTAGAACATTAGCATCCGGAACCTAGCAGCTAGTTTTGCAGTCAACTGGACTAAACCGTTGATAAGATGACAAACTGGTGGAAGTTGCAAGAGATTAGGTCGAGAAGCGATGAAATGTGTAAAAAAAAAAAAGAATATACAACTAGTGGCTTGTGCAAAGGAAGAAGGGAAAACCGGTGGAACGCGCAATTTTTCTAGTGGAGTGTAGGTGGAATAACTACCATCACAACTTCATAAGCATTTCAAGTACCTTTATGATCTCTCTGTAAAAATTTCCTTTATGATCGAAAAAAGGGGCATAGTATCGATTTTTTTTTTGAAATGTTTCTCTGAAATAGAATTGAAATACTCTGAACTTTGTAAAAGGAAGTAGTAGATATTTGAATCGAAGTGTGTTGGTAGTAATGGGGAAGAGGAGTGGTGGGCATGGCCGACCCTAGCGCGCGGGCTACCACCACCCACGCCGCCATTATACCTGTCCATTCCAATTGGTTCTCCCACTACGGCTGGGCATCAAGGCAAGGTGCGCGCGTCCTCGGCCACACATGTCGCCATCGCGCCATGATTAGCGCCCACACCCCGCGCGACGAAAAAAGAAGCCACTCGAGAGGAAAAAAGAAAGCGAGAGGACACAAATTGGTGAAATCTCTCCGTCCATCCCAATCACATCGGCTGCTTTATTGCCAAGAACTCGCTAATGACCCTGTGTTTAGCAAGCGGGAATCCACGATGATGATCATGGGAGGTCTGCTAGAAATGGCGATTCCAGGGTGATTGGGAATGTGCGCGTCCCGCCCTGGACGAGATTGGACGCAACGAATCGGGGTCAGTTGGTTCCTTTTGCTGCTTTGCCATGTCCAAGATGCTTGGTGGATGCCGTTGACGTCGAGCTCACTTCACTTGAGCTCCAGAAGCATAGTAGTAGTACACGAAATTATAAATACCATACCATGTACACGTACGCGGGGAAAAGATCGTCCGTAGTAAAGTGGTGGAATAAAGTCTAGTGGCAGCGCCACACTTGCACTACTAGCTTAGCTAGGTGTAATCATCTTTGTTTTACACACACGCTTCCTTCTCTGCAATGCTCTGCTCTGCTCTGACGACGAGCCTGGATGGAAGAAGAACAAATGGTGGAAATGACCCTTGTGCCCCTCGATCTGCTCAAGACTCTGGCACAATGGTTGTTTCGTGCCAGCAGCCTCTGCCGCCCGTGCGCCCGGCTCAGCTAGCTAGCTAGCTAGTCTGCGTCAGCAGTGAGAGGCGTTACTGCTCGCTCATGACAGGCGGGTCCACGTGCGGAGGCGACGCGCCACCGACGTGCGGGGTCCAGGATTCGGTGCCTCACCGGCGGCGAGAGCTCAGGCGTAGAGGACCTGCGCGTTGCACGGCGCGAGCCCGACGAACTCCGCTGGGCCCTTGACCACCTCCCACTCCACCCGCTCCTCCTCCTCCTCCCCGCAGCCGCCGCCGCTGGAGACGGTCCCGACGGCGACGTCGAGGCCAGCACCAACCACGTAAATTCTCCGCCGCCCTCCACCAACCTCACCCACCTCCCCGGCGACGGCGTGCGGCCGGCGCACCTCGGCCGGCACCCCGCCGCCGCCCACCATCCGCCACTCGTCCCGCGCGCAGTCGTACCGCTTCAGCCGCCACTCGCCGTACTCGGCCACGATGTACATCCGGCCGCCGGACACGGCGCAGGAGCCCGTCCACCCCTCCCGCATCCCGCGGGCCATATCCGCCCACGAGTCGGTCGCCGCCTCGTACACCGCCCCGCGGGGCGCGCGCTCGAACGGCCACGCCCAGCCCTCCGTCACGTACAGCCGCCCGCCGCACGCCGCGGAGTCGTACCGCGCGACCGCCGCCCCGGCGCGGACCGCGGCCGGGGACCACCGGCCGGTGTCTGGGTCGAGGACCTCCGCGTCGCCGTCCTCGCCGGCGACCACCACGCGCCCGCCCACCTCGCCGGCCGACATGTACCCGCGCGCGGTCCGCATCGCCGCGGCCGCACCCCACCCGTTGGTCGCCGCGCTGTACACCGCCACGCTCCGCACCGGCTTCTCGCCGCCGTCCTCCTCGACTCCCCCGATCACGTAGATCTCGCCTCGGGCCGGGAGCGCGACGACGGCGAAGGACCCGGCGGCGACGCCCCCGCCCCCGCCGCCGCGGGGGGCGGGCACGGGCGGGAGCAGCAGCCACCGCCGCGAGAACGGGTCCAGCGCCTGGCACTGGAGGCGCCGCGAGACGGGGTCGAACGCGAACGCGAAGAGGAACGGCAGGGACAGAGACACCGTTGTCAGCGGCGGAGTGGACGGCTTGGCGGCCGGCGTGTCGGCGGTGAGGAAGCGGTTCCAGTTGGAGGAGACGGTGCGGAAGAGGCGGTGGTAGAGGAAGGGCAGGTGGAGGAGGCACTTCTCCGCCACCTCCTCCGGCAGGCCCGGGATGAGCTCCATCGTCTCGTCCTCGCGGCCCCGAGCATCCTCCTCGCCGCCGGCGCACAGCGCCTGCTGCTTGCTCATGGACGAGAAGCTCATGGTTGCTTGGATTTTTAGTAGTAGTAGTAGGATTTTGCAGTGGAATTTGGCGTCGTTTCGTGGATGGAGAGGTTTGAGCTTTGGAGCTCTGCGCCTGGTGTGTGCTCTGGGATTGGAAGATGGGGAAGACAAGGGAGCGGTGGGGAATTTATAGAGAGTGGGTCTGGCCAGCGATCCGGTGCGCCCGGTTTCGGATCTGGGGGAGGAGAGTTTTACAGGAGACAGGTACGGCGTTTTTAGCCGTCCGATCGTGGTTCGATGCTCAGATCTGGACTGCTCAGGGCGATCGTGTGCAGAGTTGGGCACACAATAATATCGTACGGTCGAAAATGCTAAAACAGTGAGCCTAACATGATGCGCAGATTTTTTTTTTGTAAAAAAAAAAGATGGTAAGATACTGTGCGTCTACGGAAAAACACAACCATCATTTTCACATGTTAATGTATCAATTAACTTTATTTATGAACATATAATTGTCTTTATCTTATATTTTCCCATTGATAAAACCATATATCTTTGTTCACATTGTAATTGACACGGGGATATATTTTTTATTTATGTAAATTATTAATTTTCGGTTGTCTAAACTTGAAATTGTGGAATTGGATTTTTGTTGGAGTTAGATGTATATGCAGCAAAATAAAATACATCACCCTTAGTAGATTCATGCTGTCAATGACCTCACGTGATGCAAAGTAGTCCATGCCATGCCATGTAGTACTACCCTATTAGGTGACTTGATTTCCAGGTCAAGGATCTTAGTACTATCTCACATTGTCCTTAGGCAATGAGAGTATGGATTTCTCGCTCCAGAGCGCAGTGATCCATTTATCTTTTAAAAATTCGAAAATCAGGTTTACAAGTTTAAAAAATTAAATTTATTTGGGGGAAAAACACAACCAAACTATCCATATGAGAACATACCAATTAAGTTTGCTTGTGAATCTATCGATTTTATTTGATCTGTAATTTTACCGTCGTTAAAAAACAATTATCTTTATTCACATGGGAATAGGTTTTAATTTACGTAAATTATCTCTTCTTCTTAGTCTAAACAAGAAATTCGTGTTACTTCATTATTGATATGTTATGTGCAACAAAAAATAATTAGCACTGTAGTTAATAATGGTGGTTTTTATAAGAGAGCGGGAACTTCTCCCTCCCGGGCTCCGGCGATTTTATTTATTTTTAAATATCAAAAACATTTTTTAAAAATTGAAATACTCAATGATGTATCGTAAAATGTGAATATCTAAATTTAAAATACTTTATACTCTAAGCTACACCAAAATGATAAAATTATAGAACTAAGTATAGTGAACAAATAATATATTAAAAAAAACCCCAAAGTTTATTAGATTTTGTCATTTTCTCTAGCTGGAAATTCAAACAATTCAGCACTGCAATTTGCATGCTTGTAGGATACATCATTGACTACATCAGGATATTTTCTTTAATTTTTGAGACTTATTACATGTTTTTTCGATTATTTTTTTAAATAAGAGGATCACTACAGTTTGGGACCCAAAGATTGTTTTCAGATAAATGATGATACCTTTCCCGGTTGATCCAACCAATCGGTGTGGATCGGCTCATCCCGCACATATCACGTGCCTCGCATCTCTCTCCTGTGCGTATTTGCTCACACCTTTCGAAAGTTCGACTTGGTGCTGCAAAATGAAGTGTCGTAACTTGTGTGGTTTTATTTTAGTCACCGTCATACACGCATTATTGCGAAGTATACGAACTATGGCATGCATCACAGGATTAGGGAACGGAAACAGACAATGCACCAGCTGTTTGGTCGTGCTACGATACAAGCCCAGCCATTGTTTGTGAGTTTTGGAAACCCATCTCGTATCATTTGCACTCCGCCCATGCTGCTCTTGTCCACTACTACCGACGATCTTGATTTGATCAGCACTGCACTATCACGAGGAAGGAGAAGTTTCCAGAAACGCCAACGATCAACTGTGGAGGATCAGTGCCCAGATCTGTTCGCCTCTCTCGACTGCATGAAACTGACAGACAATCAGCCAAGGTGAATAGAGCAGGCAGGGACGTTGTTATCCCGGCGCGTGTGGGCCCGGCCCGAGGTGCATGCACACCGTAGGTGACTCTGTACATGAGCCCAGCGGGCCTGGCAGGCCCCAACGCAGGCCCGGACTATTGGAACGAGAAAACGTATTCGTCTTTTTTTTTCCTTCTCGCTCTGTTCTTTTTCACTTTTCCAAGTTTCGATGTACGTGTAAAAGGTTGTGTGCATGCTAGGTTGGGATGCGGGCGGGCACCGACTTATCCCGTACTAATGGAGGCGCGCCTGTCCAGAGAAGACGTGGAGGTGGCATGCGATGATGATGGACAAGTGCCTAGTTACTTGTGTAATCATGCTCTCTTGTCCTAAGATTTTTGGTTGGAAATCGCACGGGTTCGAGATGGAAATGGGACAACCTAGTGCATCTCCATCGGATCGACCCAAAACAACGATACAAATTGTTCGTTTCTGTTCGTTTAGGTCGCCCCGTTGACTAGATTTGGAAGACGATTCGGCCAACCAAGCTAGTGCGTCCCAGTGGCGTACTCATTTGGTCCAAGCTACCATTTCGTCTTGGTGGGCACAGACAACGAATTCATTTACAGAAAAAAATGAAAAACACTACAAAAATTGAGATTTTCATTGAAATTTCGTTACACGTTTCAAAGAGATGCAAAGTAGTCCATGTTATATACTACCATATTAGGTGGCTTGACTTTAAAGTTAAGAATCTTGAATAGCATCTAACATTGTTGTTAGGTCATGAGATTTGATATTTCTGGCTCCTGAGCCCCATGATCCTTTTTAAAAAAAAAATTGAAAATCATGTTTACAAGTTAAAAAAATTATATTTATATGGGAAGAAGCACAAGCAATATGCTCATATGCAAATATATCAATTAAATTTACTGGTGAATCTATCAATTTTATTTATTTTGTAATTTTTCTGTTGGTACAAAAACTATTTTCTTTACTCATTGGGGATATGTTTTAATTTCTAGAAATTATGAATTTTTCTTAGACTAAACATGAAATTTGTGAATTATATTTAATGTGATTGACATGTTATATGCAACAAAATAAAACATTACCATGGTATTTAATAGTGGTGATTTTTTTATAAGGGACCATTAACAATTCATGTTGTCAATCATCTTATGTGATGCAAAGTAGTCCATTTCTCATACTACTGTATAGGTGACTTTGTTTACAAAATTAAGAATATCTGACATTGTTATTTCGTAAATGAGAGCAATATTTTGTTTGCTCCTGAGGTCCAGCGATTTATTTATTTAAAAAAAATTAAAATCATTGATGAAAGTTTTGAAAAATTGTAAAATCAAATTTGTACATACTCAATGATGTATCATACAAATGTGAATGTCTCAATTTGAAACACTTAATATTCTAAGCTATACAAAAATGATAAGAGTATGGATCTGAGTATAGGGAACTCATCATATTTTTAAAAACCCAAAGTTAGTAAGATTTTGTCAATTTGTGTAGCCCAAAATTCAAAGAATCCAACATCGCAATTGGCATGCTTGTAGGATACGTCATTGATAACATCTAAATATTTTCATATTTTCTGAAACATATTATATGATTTTTGACTATTTTATAATAAGGGGATCACTTGAGCTTGGGAGACAAAGGTTATTTTCAGATAATAAATGATACCTTTGCCGGCTGCATATCGTGTGTCTCGCATCTCTCTCCTTAGTTAGAATTGGTGAGGTGGGTGTGCCAATATGAAGTTCAGTAACATTTGGATTTCGTTTATGTTGCCTAGGTATGTTCGACATGTTAGGATGTCGTGTTCTATCTGTTGCAACCACTTGGTGCCTTGGTGGACATGCCACGATGACGTGTCGTACGTCTACTGCAAAAACATGCAGCGAGTCTTCGCATTGTTGTAGACAAAATTTAGTGCGCCGTGCCAGCCGGCCGATAAGAACAATCTCGCTTGCTCTTACTAGCATAGTAGCATTAAGCTACATGCTCACCCATGACCTCCAAAACTATTGGTATAGTGAAGAAACTAGAACTCTCATGCATGCATTATTGCCAAGTGCCAACCAGGAACTATTTGCAAGGCAGAACTAATCGCACGGAACAATGCACCAGCTGTTTGGTTTGGATACAAGCCAAGCCAGGCCATTGTTGTGAATTTTGGAAGCCCATCTTCTATCATTTGCACTGCAATAGTCTCCCCCTTAATCTTCCAAACACCTCACCCATGCTGTATTTGTCTACTACCACCGACGATCTTGATTTGATCATGGGCAGTACTGCACTATCACGAGAAAGAAGAAGTTTCCAGAAAAGCCAAGCATCAACTGTGGAGGATCAGTGCCCAGATCTGTTCGCCTCTGATCATAGCATACATACGTACAAATTGGGTTCTTTCATGGAGCAAAACACTCCACTCTCTCAACTGCATGAAACTGACGGACTATCAGCCAGCCAAAGTGAACAGAAAACTCACTCGCACTGTCGAGACAGACAACCAGCCAGCCGAGGTGAATAGAGCAGGTCGGCAGGGACGTTGTTATCCGGGCGTGTGTGGGCCCCTGTAGTGGACGCTGTACCTAAGCCCAGTGGGCCTGATCGGCCCCACACCGAGCCTGCTCCCGAAGAGGAGCTGCGGCGCGCAAACGCAGGACGGACTGAGAATCGTTTTTTTTCCTACTCGTTCTCATTTCTTTCTGTTCTTTTTCAGCTTTCTATGCAGTACGTGTAAACATGGTTTGTAAAAGGTTGTGTGCATGGGAGCTCGGAATGCGGCCGGCCGGGCACCGACTTCTCCTGTACCGGTAACGGAGGCGCGCCTGTCCAGACGAGACGTGGAGGGTGGCATGGGGTGATGATGGACAAGTGCCTAGTTACCCGTGTAATCATCCTTCTTTGTCCTAAGAGCATCTCCACGGCTAGCGTCCACAGTCGTCCCCAAATCGCGCCGGATCGAGCGTTTGGGGACGTGTTTGTTCAGTGCGCGTTTGGGGACGTCGCTCCCCGGCCGCGTCCCCCAAACGCCGCCCCCAAATGAATATTTGTGCACGAAAATAAAGATTTTCATTCAATTTTGATTATATATTACAAAGTTTGAATGAAAACGGCTAGATTTCATCTAAACCTAGACTACTGACCGCCCGGCGGCGCGTTCGACGGCCCCGCCCCGTCGTCGCCTCCCCTACGTCGCAGCTCCTCCTGCGCGCGCCTCCTCTCCTTGCGAGCGGCGGTGGCCAGACGGTGCCGGCTCCGCCGCGCGTCCTCCGCCGTCCCTCGCTGCGCCGCTCGGAGGAGAGCTCGATGGCGCGACGAATATGCGCCTCTTCGCGGGCACGGGCGTCGTCCTGGAGCTTCTTCTCCGACTCGAAGGACTCGACGAGGGCTCGTTGTCGATCGGCCGTCTCGTCCGGGTGCGGCCCGTCGTCGTCGGACCGGTCCGAACTCGTCGTCGTCGTCGTCCTCCACCTCGGTCTCCTCCGCCTCGGCCTCCTCCTCCTCCATTGGCGCCTCCTCCTCCACATGCGTTGGCGCCTCCATCATCGCCGCCGCTAACGCGTCGGCCTCCGCCTCGCCTGCTCCGCCCGCCTCCCCATAGCGCCGTCGGCGCCGCCTCCCGCTGCCGACGCTCCTCCGCCGTCACTGGCTGGCTGGAGCTCGATCGACTCACGCCGGCGGCGCTCGATCGACTCCACGCCGTTCACGGAACACCGCCTGCCGCTCATCGCGGCTGGCGCCGGCGCTCGTCGACCCATCGCTGCTCCATCTCCTCCCGGTACCGGCGCCGTCGCGCCTCTTGCCCCGTCGAGGCGTCGAATCGCCGCAACGGTGTCGCCGCGCCTGCTGCTCTGCCACGCTGCTGCCGCCGCGGCCTCCTCGGCTGCGGAGGCGAGGGCGGAGAACGCCGCTAGATCCGCCGCTGCCGCGGCGGGCCTCCTCCTCGAGTGCCTCCTCTAGTGCCGCACGCCGCCGCCGGGCTGGAAGTGGAGGAGACGGCGGTGGAGGGAAGTGGCCATCGCCGGGCGGTTCGCCATTGCCACCGGTGATGGAGGAGACGGCCGTGGAGCGACGAGGGCTGTGTTTGTTGCCGGCGGGGTGTGGTGGCTACCGTTGATGAGCCGGGAGACCTTTTATAGACGCCGGCGTCGGGAAGAAAGCGCGGGAACGAGACGAGAAGAGGCGGGAAGATCGCGCGGGAACGGGCGGTGGCGTGCGAACGCCGGCGACGCGTGGAGGCTGCGCAGCACCGACGAGACGTCTCGCCCGCCCCTCCGTCGCCATTAAGGCAAAGATGCCGCTGCGCGCGAATAACTTCCGTCGCGAGGTAGGCGACGGTTAGGTTCAAATTAACCGTGCCGGCCGACGCGTCGGCCCCGCGCCTCCTCGCCTCTCATTTCGTTGTGTCCGGCGTGCCCATTGCGTCCCCTGTGGAACGGGGACGGGCTCGGGGCGCCGGACACCGTATAGGGGCGCGCCGGACAAAAAAGGGCTTTGGGGGACGCGGCTGAAACGCTTTTTTTGTCCGGCGCGCCCCAAATCCCTTTGTGGGACGCTTTGGGGGACGCGACTGGAGATGCTCTAAGATTTCTGGTAGCAATTCGCACGGGCTGTCGCGTACCTGCCGGTGCACCGAACCGGACCATGTACCGCTGCAAACGTACTGCTAGGCGTGAGTTCTACAGTGTGACGACCAATGGAGGAAGATAAAATAGTGTACAGTACACACGCAGCTCCTTTGGACGCGTGTTATGCTGGCCGTTCTCAAGCTTAGACCATCCCCACTCGTTGGCGCTCCCCACGCCCAAATCCGGCGAATTTTTCGTCCGGATTGGAGGAAGTTTTGGCGTGGGGAGTAGTAGTTTCCCAGCCGCGTGCCCAGGTGAAGTCGACGAGGCGAATTAAAAAACAGAAACTTGACAAAATACGGCTAAAAACGGGTGAATATAGACTAAATTTAATGATATTTATTACATAACGGGCGGAGTTCATACATAGAGGCCGAATTCGACTATATTTCGAATTCGGCTAGGGAATTCAAATGCTAATTTTAAAACACGGCGCTCTACATGCCGAAATGGCGGTAGAACACCGTGTAGTCGCCGCCGTCGTCGTCGTCGGAGCCGTCGTCCTTCGGCTGCGCGGCCTGGCTGCTGCTGCCCTGGCCGGCGTCTCCCCACCACCCCGGGGATGGCTTGTACATATGGTCGTCGGAGGACTCGAGGTCGACGACGGGGACAGCGACGCCGGAAGGAGGTGTCGCAGGACGGCGGAAGCGCGCGGCATCGTCGTTGGCGGTTGTAGCGGCGCGGGCGGCGCGTTGGCGTGCGGCGGCCGAGGTCCGGCAGCGCCGCCGCCGCGCTCCGCCTCTCGCCGCTCCCGGTCGCGCGCCGGCCCGGAGCCGGTGCGGCGTCGTCCGCGCGCTTCTCCTCCTCCATGTCCTTCGGCGACCGGCGATCGCCTCCGCCATCGCGGCGTCCTCCGCGCGCTTCGCCTCCTCCTCGGCGAGCTGGATTGCGGCTGCCTCTTTCTTCGTCCTCTTCCGGCCGCTCGCGGCGCGGAAGGCTGGTCGCGGATGACGAGGGCGCCGCTGCTGCGCCCTTCGGTCGGCGGCGGAGACGCCGGCTCCTTCTTGACGCGCACCGGCGTCGAAGGCGACGTCGTCTCCTCCCTCTTCACCGGCGCCAAGGATGACCTCGGCGCCGATCCGGAAGACGACGAGCTGGCAGCCATGCGCCGTGGCTGCCAGACGTTTCCCCGGCGGCGGCTCGCCGTTGCCCTCGATGGAGCGGGCATCGTGAGCACCGGGAAGTTGCCGCCCTCGATGTGCTCGAGGACGGCCTCGAGATTCCGGCCCGGCGCGCTCCACCAACGTTTGCGGCCGGCGGAGTTGTTGCGCGGAGGTGGAGGCGGCGGGCCGTCGTACGAGGCGAGCTCCTGCTCCCACCGCCGCAGGAAATAGGAGTTCCACGCCCTGTAGTTGTCGGGGTGGTGGGGTGGCTCGGCGCGCTCCTCATCCGTCATGGTCATCCGCGCCTCCTCGATGGCGGCGTCGAGGGCGGCGCCCCGAGGCGGCGGCGGGATTGGTACGCCGCCACGGCTTAGCCGCCACCCGCCGCCGGGAGGCCTCGTGTCCGGCGGGCAGGGGTACCCCGCCTGGTGGAGGAGGTGCCCCTCCCACTGGTGGAGCGACCGGCGGGGGAAGCCATTGGAGGCTGCGCCGTCGTCGTCGGAGAACGCCATCGTCGAAGAGGAGAGGGAGGGTGGAGGGAGAGTGGAGGGAGAGTGGAGCACGGGGTACGCCTTGCGGCGAGCGGAGCGGCGTATATAGGTGCGGATGGCGCGGGGATTAATTCCGCGTGCAGTGCGACGCGTTCGCGGCGAGCTGACCGGCGGCAGCCTTTATTGCGCGCGGAAGACGATGCGTGCGCGGAAGACGACGACATTAACTCGCCGCGTGGCCGGCGAATGCAGACCGGCGGCAGGCTTTTACAGCGCGCGGAAGACGATGCGATGAGGACGACGATCGGTTTCTCTCGCCGACAATTTGGGGCCACCAGACGCGCGGGAAGTTTCCTCGGTATTTCCCGCGCTTTCGTTTCGTCCGGAGTCCCCGAGCGCTCCCGGGGGGCCGGGGATGGCGTGGGATCGCCGGATGAATTCAGGCCCAAATCCGGAAGAAAACGAGGAACCGGGGGCGCGACTGGGCCGAATTACGCCGTCCGGATGGAAAAAAGGCTCGCCGGGGGCCTCGTCGGGGGGACGAGTGGAGATGCTCTTACAGCTGTTGAATAACATACAGTCTATCAGCCGACCCAATTGGTGCTGTGCAATCTCCAATAACTCTTCTACATGGTATCAGAGGCCCTCTGGTCCTGACCTAGCCGCCGCCCCCTCCCTACCCCGGGCGCCGCCGGCCACCCCCTCACCAGCCGCCGCCTCCTCTCCACCTTAGCCGCCGCCCCCTCCCTCCCCGGGCGCCGCCGGCCGCCTCCTCTCCATCCTAGCCGCCGCCCCTCCCTCCCCAGGCGCCGCCGGTTTCCTCTCCCCAGCCGCCGCCTCCTCTCCACCCCATGCGCCGCCGGCCCTCCCTCCCCCTCCCTAGCCGCCACCTCCCCTCCCTACCCCGGGCGCCGCCGGCCTCTCTCCCTAGCCGCCGCCTCCCATCACCCTCATCGCTTTAGCCATGACCGGTTTCTCCTTCGCCGGCCCCTCCGTCGCCGTCATCGCGACATCTCCCGCGGTGCCCAGGCACCCGCGCCTCGCGCCCCTGCCCCCGCGCCTGTCCCCACGGGCTTCCACTCAGCCGGTCACTAGGCCAGTCAGACCGGGCCGTGGACCGGCCCGTCCGGTCACCAGGCCGGTCAGACCGGGCCATGGACCGGCCCAGCCGGCGCCCAGGCCGGTCCAACCGGCTCCTGGACCGGGCAGGTCACTGCCCCTGGCGGTGGTGCCGCCCCCACGCCTCGTCCACCTCAGCACACCGCCCCTCCGCCATGGATCACTGGTCACAATCCGTGGATCGGGGTCGTTCATGCCTACTCCATGCCCGTGCCTCGCCCCCCCCCTACCCGGGCTTCATGGGACCGCGTCCGGCCATCCACCAGGTTTTCTACGCGGCGCCCCGGTCTACGCTGCCCCCCGAGCTCGGCCTCGTGGGACCCCGCCCTCTAGAGCGTCCCCTCCGCTGGGGCGTATGGTAGGGTTGGCGACTGGTTCATGGACACCGGCGCCTCCGCGCATATGGCTGCGCACCCCGGTAACCTCTCTTCTTCTACACCCGCCGCCACTTCCTCTCGCATCATCGTTGGCAACGATCATACTCTCCCCATTACTCACACCGGTTCCGTCTCTTTTCCTTCCACTTCCACTCCTCTCTCTCTAAATAACGTTCTTGTTTCTCCTGATTTGATTAAAAATCTAGTTTCCGTTAAATCTTTCTGTCGTGATAATCCTGTGACTGTGGAATTTGACGCCTTTGGTTTCTCTGTCAAGGATAGTCGTACTCGGATGCTCCTCCACCGATGTGATGGCCCCGACGATCTGTACCCTGTTGGTTCGGCCTCCACCACCGCCAGCAGCCCACTCGCCCTTTCCGCCGGTGTCGATCTCTGACACGCTCGCCTCGGCCATCCTAGCTCCGCCGCTCTGCGTCAAATAATGCAAGGCTTCTCCTTCACTTGAAATAAAATAGATGCCCACTCTTGTGAAGCATGTCGTCTAGGCAAACATGTTCGCCTCCCGTTTAGTTCTTCCTCCACAGTCGCGTCTTTTTCGTTTCAGCTTATTCATAGTGATGTTTGGACCTCGTCTGTTCCGAGTAATTCTGGTTATAACTAATCTCTAGTAATTCTTGATGATTACTCGCATTTTGTATGGACTTTTCCCATTCGTCGTAAATCCGATGTTGCCGCCACCCTCACCGCCTTCTTCGCCTTCGTTTCTACCCAGTTCGGTCGCACATCCACGCCTTACAAACCGACAACGGCAAAGAATTCGACAACATCACCATTCGCTAATTCCTCAAAAAAAAAAAACATCACCATTCGCTCACTTCTCGCCGCCCATGGCGCCGTCTTCCGCCTCGCGTGTCCATACACTTATCCACAGAACGGTCGTGCAGAACGGATGCTTCGTACACTCAACGACTGTGTCCGCACCCTTATGTTCCACGCATACATGCCCCCACGATTCTGGCCGGATGCTCTTGCCACGACGACTCTCCTCGTCAACATCCGCCCGTGTCGTGTGCGTTGGTCCTACACGCCGCATCACCTACTCTACGGTGCGCCGCCTGATACGTCTCAAACGTATCTATAATTTCTTATGTTCCATGCTACTTTTATTACAATACTTGAATGTTTTATACATACTTTACAGCATTATTTTACATTTTCCGGCATTAACATATTAACAAGATGCCGAAGTGCCAGTTGCTGTTTTCTGCTGTTTTTGATTTCAGAAATCCTAGTAAGGAAATATTCTCGGAATTGGACGAAATCAACGCCCAGGGTCCTATTTTTGCACGAAGCTTCCAGAAGTTCGAAGAGGAGACGAAGTGGGGCCACGAGGCGACGACACGCTAGGGCGGCGCGGCCTGGGCCTGGGCCGCGCAGCCCTGTTGTGTCGCCACCTCGTGTGGCCCCTTGACCTACCCTTCCGCCTACTTAAAGCCTCCGTCGCGAAACCCCCCTGTACCGAGAGCCACGATACGGAAAACCTTCCAGAGACGCCGCCGTCGCGAATCCCATCTCGGGGGATTCAGGAGATCGCCTCCGGCACCCTGCCGGAGAGGGGAATCATCACCGGAGGGGCTCTACATCATCATGCCCGCCTCCGGATTGATGCGTGAGTAGTTCATCCTTGGACTATGGGTCCATAGCAGTAGCTAGATGGTTGTCTTCTTCGCTTGTGCTTTCATTGTATTAGATCTTGTGAGCTGCCTAACATGATCAAGATCATCTATTTGTAATGCTACATGTTGTGTTTGGCGAGATCCGATGAATATAGAATATTATGTTAAGTTGATTATCAATCTATCATATATGTGTTGTTTATGTTCTTGCATGCTCTCCGTTGCTAGTAGAGGCTCTGGCCAAGTTGATACTTGTAACTCCAAGAGGGGTAAATATGCTCGATAGTGGGTTCATGCCTCCATTAAATGCGGGACAGTGACAGAAAGTTCTAAGGTTGTGGATGTGTTGTTGCTACTAGGGATAAAACATTGATGCTTTGTCTAAGGATATTTGTGTTGATTACATTACGCACCATACTTAATGCAATTATCTGTTGTTCGCAACTTAATACCGGAAGGGGTTCGGATGATAACCTGAAGGTGGATTATTTAGGCATAGATGCATGCTGGATAGCGGTCTATGTACTTTGTCGTAATGCCCTGATTAAATCACATAGTAATCATCGTTGATATGTATTGAATCTTTATTTGTCAATTGCTCGCCTGTAATTTGTTCATCCAGCATGTTAGTTATCTTATTGGAGAGACACCTCTAGTGAACTGTGGACCCCGGTCCATTCTTTTACATCTGAATACATTCTACTGCTTTTACTGTTCTTTGCAAACAAACACCATCTTCCACTCGATACGTTTAATCCTTTGTTTTCAGCAAGCCGGTGAGATTGACAACCTCACTCGTTACGTTGGGGCAAAGTACTTTGATTGTGTTGTGCAGGTTCCACGTTGGCGCCGGTTTCACTGGTGTTGCGCCGCACTACACTTCTCCACCAACAACCTTCACGTGCTTCTTGGCTCCTACTGGTTCGATAACCTTGGTTTCATACTGAGAGAAACTTACTGCTGTGCGCATCATACCTTCCTCTTGGGGTTCCCAACGGACGTGTACATCTACGCGCATCAAGCATAAATTTCTGGCGCCGTTGCCGGGGAGATCAAGACACGCTGCAAGGGGAGTCTCCACTTCCAATCTCTTTACTTTGTTTTTGTCTTGCATTATTTTATTTACTACTTTGTTTGCTGCACTTAAACAAAACACACAAAAATTAGTTGCTAGCTTTACTTTATTTACTATCTTGTTCTCTATATCAAAAACACAAAAAAATTAGTTACTTGTCTTTACTTTACTTGTTTAGTTTACTTTTTGTTTACTTCATCATGTTTCCTCCTAAGTACGCTCTAAAAGACATACCGGTAGGCCGAGGGTCTATAATTGGAAGAGATAATATAGAAGATTTTTTCACTCATGTTAGTATAGCTGAGGATTTTGAAGATAGACACTTGGTAGAACTTGCTCCTACTTATGAAATTGCTGTTGCTTCTCTAGTACACATGTTGGAAATTAAATTTGTTAATCTCAATCCTGTAATTCAGCATATGTTTCTTACACTCTCTGATATGGAGGAAGGATAAAAGAAAGATTTTATCTTAGAAACTCTTCTAAAAGAATTTGGTGGTGTAGCAAGAGAGGCTAGAAAAGTCTTTACTAAATATAAAATGCTTGGTTCTTACACCAACTTTGCTAGTACCCTTAAAAAGATGGATATGGATAGAATGAAGTATACTAATAATGTTAATGATGGTAGGGAAATTAAGGCGCCAATACCTAGTAAGCTCCTAGGGATGTATGAAGCTTTGGAAAATAACTATGCTTGGCTTGTTCCTGAAAATTTGTTTGATGAGAATAGCAAGCCTAAGAGTAATGAAAAGGGGGCCTCTGAAACTTACATAGATAAGATAACATGCATTGTTGAAGAAACTTCCCACGCCCCTGGAGATAATGTTGATGCTCCATCTCTTGATGTTACTTGATTTGCACTTTTTGCGCCTAGCTGAAAGGCGTTAAAGAAAAAGCACTTCTTGGGAGATAACCCAAGTTTTATTTTATTTACTGTATTGTTGAGTCTTGGAAGTTTTTTACTACTGTAGAAACCTCTCCTTATCATGTTTTTGTGCCAAGTAAAGTTTCTATGTTAAAGTTGATGCTATATTTGGGATCGCTGCGCAGAAACAGCATTGCTGTCTGTCACGAATTCTGTCATAAGTCTCTGTAAAAACTTCTAAAAAATCTGCAAATTTACGAGCATGATCCTCAGATATGTACGCAACTTTCATTAGTTTTGAGTTTTTCCATTTGAGCAAGCTAAGTGCCCCGTCTAGATGCATCTTTACGGACTGTTCTGTTTTTGACAGATTCTGCCTTTTATTTCGCATTGCCGCTTTCTTTGTTCCATTAACTTTCAGAAGCTTTGTGCAATGTCCAGAAGTGTTAAGAATGATTGTGTCACCTCTGAATATGTGAGTTTGTGGTTATGCACTAACCCTCTAATGAGTTTGCTTGAAGTTTGTGTGAAGGAAGTTTTCAAGGGTCAAGAGAAGAGGATGATATACTATGATCAAGAAGAGTGAAAGGTCTAAGCTTGGGGATGCCCCGGTGGTTCATCCCTGCATATTTTAAGAAGACTCAAGCATCTAAGCTTGGGGATGCCCAAGGCATCCCCTTCTTCATCGACAACATTATCGGGTCACTTCTAGTGAAACTATATTTTTATTCCGTCACATTCTTATGTTCTTTACTTGGAGCGTCGGTTTGTTTTTATTTTTGTTTTGTTTTGAATAAAGTTGGATCCCGCCATTCTTATATTGGAGATATTACGCTCCATTTTTTCTTATGGAACACTTGTGTTCTTAATTGTGCTTTAATGTTCATGGCGAAAGCTAATTGTTTCGTTAGATTGCTATTTGGTTGGAATTGGAAAATGTTGCATATGGTTTGGAAATTTGGCAATTGTTTGAGCTCTCATAGATCATGTTTAAGCTCTTGCATCATGTAGTTTAATCTATTAATGAAGAACTGCTGTAGAGCTTGTTTAATTTGGTTTGCATGATTGTTCTCTCTAAGTCTAGATATTTTCGGGTAAAGTGTTTGAACAACAAGGAAGACAGTGTAGAGCCTTATAATGCTTGCAATATGTTCTTGTGTGAGTTTTGTCTGTACCTGTTCATACTTGTGTTTGCTTCAAACAACCTTGCTAGCCCAAACCTTGTGCTGAGAGGAAATGCTTCTCGTGCATCCAAACACCTTCAGCCAAACTCCATGCCATTTGTGTCCACCATATCTACCTACTATGTGGTATTTTTCTGCCATTCCAAAGTAAATTACTTGAGTGCTACCTTTAAAATTTCATTCCTCTACCTCTACAATATATAGCTCATGGGACAAATAGCTTAAAAACTATTGTGGTGATGAATATGTAGTTATGTGTCTTAATTCTTATAAGTTGCTTGTTGAGCGGTAACCATGTTTGCTGGGGACGCCATCAACTTTACCTTTGTTGGATATCATGTGAGATGCTATGCATGTTCGTCTTGTCCGAAGTAAGTGGACTTCATGATCAAATGGTTTGAGTATGCATATGTTAGAGAAGAACATTGGGCCGCTAAGCCGAAGCCATGTATCATGGTGGAAGTTTCGGTTTGGACATACAATCTCAATCTCTTATGAGAATATTATTTGTTGTTGAATGCTTAAGCATTAAAAAGAGGAGTCCATTATCTGTTGTCTATGTTGTCCCGGTATGGATGTCTAAGTTGAGAATAATCAAAAGCGAGAAATCCAATGCGTGCTTTCTCCTTAGACCTTTGTACGGGCGGCATAGAGGTACCCCTTTGTGACACTTGGTTGAAGCATATGTTATGCGATGAGAATCCGTGTTTCCGAGCTAAGTAGGACAAGGTGCGAGCACTATTAGTACTCTATGCATGAGACATGCAACTTGTAGGAAGTATTATGCATAGCACATATGAATTATTACTACCGTTGACAAAATTGTTTCTATGTTTTCAAAATAAAAGCTCTAGCACAAAAATAGTAATCCATGCTTCCCTCTGCGAAGGGCCAATCTTTTACTTTATTGTTGAGTCGGTTTACCCACTTCTTTCTATCTTAGAAGCAAACACTTGTGTTAGCTGTGTGCATTGATTCTTACATGTTTACTTATTGCTCTGTTATATTACTCTATGTTGACAAATATCCATGAGATATACATGTTACAAGTTGAAAGCAATCGCTGAAACTTAATCATCCTTTGTGTTGCTTCAATGCATTCTACTATGAATTTATTGCTTATGAGTTAGCTCTTATGCAACTCTTATTGATACTTGTTTGAAAGTACTATTCATGAAAAGTTTTGCTATATGATTCATTTGCTTAGTCATTATCATTGTTAGCAATCTTTTGTTTAGATCACTCCATTCATCTCATATGCTTTACAATAATGTTGATCAAGATTATGTTGGTAGCATGTCACTTCAGAAATTATTTGTGTTATCGTTTACCTACTCGAGGACGAGTAGGAACTAAGCTTGGGGATGCTTGATACGTCTCAAACGTATCTATAATTTCTTATGTTCCATGCTACTTTTATTACAATACTTGAATGTTTTATACATACTTTACATCATTATTTTACATTTTCCGGCACTAACCTATTAACAAGATGCCGAAGTGCCAGTTGCTATTTTCTGCTATTTTTGGTTTCAGAAATCCTAGTAAGGAAATATTCTCGGAATTGGACAAAATCAACGCCCGGGGTCCTATTTTTGCACGAAGCTTCCAGAAGTCCGAAGAGGAGACGGAGTGGGGCCACGAGGCGACGACACGCTAGGGCGGCGCGGCCTGGGCCCGGGCCGCGCGGCCCTGTTGTGTCGCCACCTCGTGTGGCCCCCTGACCTACCCTTCCGCCTACTTAAAGCCTCCGTCGCGAAACCCCCGTACCGAGAGCCACGATACGGAAAACCTTCCGGAGACGCCGCCGTCGCGAATCCCATCTCGGGGGATTCGGGAGATCGCCTCCGGCACCCTGCCGGAGGGGGAATCATCACCGGAGGGGCTCTACATCATCATGCCCGCCTCCGGATTGATGCGTGAGTAGTTCATCCTTGGACTATGGGTCCATAGCAGTAGCTAGATGGTTGTCTTCTCTGCTTGTGCTTTCATTGTATTAGATCTTGTGAGCTGCCTAACATGATCAAGATCATCTATTTGTAATGCTACATGTTGTGTTTGGCGAGATCCGATGAATATAGAATATTATGTTAAGTTGATTATCAATCTATCATATATGTGTTGTTTATGTTCTTGCATGCTCTCTGTTGCTAGTAGAGGCTCTGGCCAAGTTGATACTTGTAACTCCAAGAGGGGGTAATTATGCTCGATAGTGGGATCATGCCTCCATTAAATGCAGGACAGTGATGAGAAAGTTCTAAGATTGTGGATGTCTTGTTGCTACTAGGGATAAAACATTGATGCTTTGTCTAAGGATATTTGTGTTGATTACATTACGCACCATACTTAATGCAATTATCTCGTTGTTCGCAACTTAATACCGAAGGGGTTCGGATGATAACTCTGAAGGTGGATTATTTAGGCATAGATGCATGCTTGGAGAGCGGTCTATGTACTTTGTCGTAATGCCCCGATTAAATCACATAGTAATCATCGTTGATATGTATTGAATCTTTATTTGTCAATTGCTCGCCTGTAATTTGTTCACCCAGCATGTTAGTTATCTTATTGGAGAGACACCTCTAGTGAACTGTGGACCCCGGTCCATTCTTTTACATCTGAATACATTCTACTGCTTTTACTGTTATTTGCAAACAAACACCATTTCAGCAGGGACTCTCTCCCTTGTGTGTTTTTCGGCTACCCCGCCAACACCAAGGGCTACCGCTGTTACGACCCAGTCTCACATCGTGTCCTCACCTCCCGGCACGTGTACTTTGATGAGTTGGTTTTTCCGTTTCAGCAGGGACTCTTGGCGACACCTCCGACGACGCCCCCGGCGCCCGCTGGCCCTCTTGTTGCCGCGCGCCGACGACTGACCGCGGTGGCCTCCTCTGTGCCGGCCCCTCCTGGTCCCTCGGCGTCTCCGTCGCCCGCGGCGTCTCCATCGGTCGCCTCTTCATCGGCCGTCTCGTCGCCCGCTTCGCCGCCCGTAGCTGCGGCCCCTGAGCCCATGCTCACCCGCGCACGTGCGGGCGTGCGGCGACCGTCTACACGCTACCCCGCCGACTAGTACGTCTGCACGGTGTCCCCGTCCGCCGCGTCTGCCTTCTGGGCCAGCGGCAACAGCGTCCTGCCGCACGACGGCGGAGTGCCTCCCAGCCGCCCACCCGGTCACCAGGTCGGTCCGACCGGGCCACCGGCCGGCCCGCCCGGCGCCCAGGCCGGTCCGACCGGACCACCCGCCGGCGCGCCCTGATGTCTACGGGTGCTTCTATTCTTGTAGACAGTGTTGGGCCTCCAAGAGCAGAGGTTTGTAGAACAGCAGCAAGTTTCCCTTAAGTGGATTACCCAAGGTTTATCGAACTCAGGGAGGAAGAGGTCAAAGATATCCCTCTCATGCAACCACTGCAACCACAAAGCAAGAAGTCTCTTGTGTCCCCAACACACCTAATAGGTGCACTAGTTCGGCGAAGAGATAGTGAAATACAAGTGGTATGAATGAATATGAGCAGTAGTACGGTGCCAGAAAAGTGCTTGGCGCGTAGTTGACGATAGTAATATTGTAGGAAGTAAACATGCGAGTAGTAACGCGATAAAACGAGTAACAAGCGATGATAGCAGTATTTAGGAACAAGGCCTAGGGAATAGACTTTCACTAGTGGACACTCTCAACATTGATCACATAACGAGAATAGATAAATGCATACTCTACACTTTTGTTGGATGATGAACACATTGCGTAGGATTACACGAATCCTCAATGCCGGAGTTAACAAGCTCCACAATAATGCTCATGTTTAAGTAACCTTATAGTGTAAGATAGATCAAAAGACTAAACCAAGTACTAGCATAGCATGCACACTTGTCACCTTCATGCATATGTAGGAGGAATAGATCACATCAATATTATCATAGCAATAGTTAACTTCGCAATCTACAAGAGATCATGATCATAGCATAAACCAAGTACTAACACGGATGCACACCACTGTCACCATTACATCGTGTAGGAGGAATAAAACTACTTTAATAACATTGCTAGAGTAGCACATAGATAAATTGTGATACAAAACACATTGCAATCATAAAGAGATATAAATAAGCACTTCACTATGCCATTCATAACAGTGAATAAGTATTCTGTGAAATATAGCCTAAGAGACCCACACGGTGCACACACTGTCACCTTTACACACGTGGGACAAGGAGTCTCCGGAGATCACATAAGTAAAACTCACTTGACTAGCACAATGACATCTAGATTACAAGCATCATCATATGAATCTCAATCATGTAAGGCAGCTCATGAGATTATTGTATTGAAGTACATAGGAGAGAGATGAACCACATAGCTACCGGTACAGCCCCGAGCCTCGATGGAGAACTACTCCCTCTTCATGGGAGCAGCAGCGGTGATGAAGATGGCGGTGGAGATGGCAGCGGTGTCGATGGAGAAGCCTTCCGGGGGCACTTCCCCGTCCGGCGGCGTGCCGGAACAGAGACTCCTGTCCCCCAGATCTTGGCTTCACGATGGCGGCGGCTCTGGAAGGTTTCGCGTACCGTGGCTTCCTGTACTGGGGGTTTCGCGACGGAGGCTTTAAGTAGGCGGAGGGTCAACGCGAGGGGCCACACGAGGGGCCTAGGGGGTAGGTCGGCGCGGCCAGGGCTTGGGCCGCGCCGGCCTCCCCTACGGCCGCCTCGTGGCCCCACTTCGTTATCTCTTCGGTCTTCGGAAGCTTCGTGCAAAAATAGGACCACTGGGCGAAAGTTTCGTCCAATTCCGAGAATATTTCTTTACTAGGATTTCGAAACCAAAAACAGCGAGAAAACAGAAGCGGCTCTTCGGCATCTTGTTAATAGGTTAGTTCCGGAAAATGCATAAATATGACATATAATGTGCATAAAACATGTAGGTATCATCAATAAAGTAGCATGGAACATAAGAAATTATTGATACGTTGGAGACGTATCGGCATCCCCAAGCTTAGTTACGCTCGTCCCGAGCAGGTAAAACGATAACAAAGATAATTTCTGAAGTGACATGCCATCATAATCTTGATCATACTATTTGTAAACATATGTAATGAATGTAGCGATCAAAGCAAAGGTAATGACATGAGTAAACAACTGAATCATATAGCAAAGACTTTTCATGAATAGTACTTCAAGACAAGCATCAATAAGTCTTGCATAAGAGTTAACTCATAAAGCAATAAATCAAAGTAAAGGTATTGAAGCAACACAAAGGAAGATTAAGTCTCAGCGGTTGCTTCCAACTTATAACATGTATATCTCATGGATATTGTCAACATAAAGTAATATAACAAGTGCAATATGCAAGTATGTAGGAATCAATGCACAGTTCACACAAGTGTTTGCTTCTTGAGGTGGAGAGAGATAGGTAAACTGACTCAACAATAAAAGTAAAAGAATGGTCCTTCAAAGAGGAAAGCATCGATTGCTGTATTTGTGCTAGAGCTTTGATTTTAAAAACATCAAGAGAGCATAAAGTTTTGAGAGGTGTTTGTTGTTGTCAACGAATGGTAGCGGGTACTCTAACCCCCTTGCCAGACAAACCTTCAAAGAGCGGCTCCCATTTTATTTTATTTTTGGGTGGCACTCCTTCCAACCTTTCTTTCGCAAACCATGGCTAACCGAATCCTCGGGTGCCTGCCAACAATCTCATACCATGAAGGAGTGCTTTTTTATTTTAGTTTTATTATGATGACACTCCTCCCCACCTTTGCTTTCTCAAGCCATGGCTAACCGAATCCTTCGGGTGCCGTCCAACAATCACATACCATGGAGGAGTGTCTATTTTTGTTAATTAATTTGGGACTGGGAATCCCATTGCCAGCTCTTTTTGCAAAATTATTGGATAAGCGGATGAAGCCACTAGTCCATTGGTGAAAGTTGCCCAACAAGATTGAAAGATAAACACCACATACTTCTTCATGAGCTATAAAACATTGACACAAATAAGAGGTAATAACTTTTGAATTGTTTAAAGGTAGCACTCAAGCAATTTACTTTGGAATGGCGGAGAAATACCATGTAGTAGGTAGGTATGGTGGACACAAATGGCATAGTGGTTGGCTCAAAGATTTTGGATGCATGAGAAGTAATCCCTCTCGATACAAGGTTTAGGCTAGCAAGGTTTATTTGAAACAAACACAAGGATGAACTGGTGCAGCAAAACTCACATAAAAGACATATTGTAAACATTATAAGACTTTACACCGTCTTCCTTGTTGTTCAAAACTCAATACTAGAAATTATCTAGACCTTAGAGAGACCAATTATGCAAACCAAATTTTAGTATGCTCTATGTATTTCTTCACTAATAGGTGCAAAGTATATGATGCAAGAGCTTAAACATGAGCACAACAATTGCCAAGTATCACATTATCCAAGACATTTTACCAATTACTACATGTAGCATTTTCCAATTCCAACAATATAACAATTTAACGAAGAGGAAACTTCGCCATGAATATTATGAGCTAAGAACACATGTGTTCATACGAACCAGCGGAGCGTGTCTCTCTCCCACACAAGGATAAACTTATTCAGAGAACTAAGATAACAAAACAAAAATAAAAGCACACACAGACGCTCCAAGTAAAATACATAAGATGTGACCGAATAAAAATATAGTTTCAAGAGAAGGAACCTGATACTTTGTCGATGAAGAAGGGGATGCCTTGGGCATCCCCAAGCTTAGACGCTTGAGTCTTCTTGAAATATGCAGGGATGAACCACCGGGGCATCCCCAAGCTTAGAGCTTTCACTCCTCTTGATCATAGTATATCATACTCCTCTCTTGACCCTTGAAAACTTCCTTCACACCAAACTTCAAGCAAACTCATTAGAGGGTTAGTGCATAATCAAAAATTCACATGTTCAGAGGTGACACAAACATTATTTACACTTCTGGACATTGCACAAAATTTCTGAAAGTTAATGGAACAAAGAAACTCATTCAACTTAACAAAAGCGGCAATGCGAAATAAAAGGCAGAATCTGTCAAAAACAGAACAGTCCGTAAAGACGAATTTAAAGATGGCACCAGACTTGCTCAAACGGAAAAACTCAAAACTAATGAAAGTTGCGTACATATCTGAGGATCACGCTCGTAAATTGGCAGATTTTTTCGAATTTTCTACAGAGAACTGTGCCCAGATTCATGACAGATAGCAATGCTGTTTCTGCGCAGCGATCCCAAATATAACATCAACTTTAACATAGAAACTTTACTTGGCACAAAAACATGATAAGGAGAGGTTGCTACAGTAGTAAACAACTTCCAAGACTCAAATATAAAACAAAGTACTGTAGTAAAAAAAACACATGGGTTATCTCCCAAGAAGTTCTTTCTTTATAGCCATTAAGATGGGCTCAGCAGTTTTAATAATGCACTCGTAAGAAATAAGAGTTGAAGCAAAAGAGAGCATCAAGAGGCAAATTCAAAACACATTTAAGTTTAACATGCTTCCTATGCATAAGAATCTTGTAAATAAACAAGTTCATGAAGAGCAAAGTAACAAGCATAGGAAGATAAAACAAGTGTAGCTTCAAAAATTTCAGCACATAGAGAGGCATTTTAGTAACATGAAAATTTCTACAACCATATTTTCCTCTCTCATAATAACTTTCAGTAGCAACATGAGCAAACTCAACAATATAACTATCACATAAAGCATTCTTATCATGAGTCTCATGCATAAAATAATTACTACTCCCAACATAAGCATAGTCATTCTTATAATTGTAGTGGGAGCAAATTCAACAAAGTAGCTATCAAATATAGGAGGTATATTGTAATCATAATCAAATTTATCCTCCATAACAGGTGGTAACAAAAGACTACTATCATTATAATCATCATAAATGGGAGGCAAAGTATCATCAAAGTAAATTTTCTCCTCAATGCTTGGGGGACTAAAAATATCATGCTCATCAAAGCCAGCTTCCCCAAGCTTAGAATTTTCCATAGCATTAGCAACAATGGTGTTCAAAGCATTCATAGTAACAACATTCCCATTAGCATGCATATAAAGTTCCATGGGTTTCTTAATTCTTTCTTCAAACACATCATGTCCTAATTCAAGATAAAGTTCATAAAGATCTCTCATATTTTTGTTGTTTTCCATTATGCCTAACTAGTGTAAACAAGAAACAAAAAGATGTAATTGCAGAGTCTAAAGGAAATAGCTTCGAGCACACACACAATGGCGCCAGAAAAGTACTGTTACCTGGAACCGAAGTATGAGTGCCTTTTACCTTTCCTCCCCGGCAACGGCGCCAGTAAAAGTACTTGATGTCTACGGGTGCTTCTATTCTTGTAGACAGTGTTGGGCCTCCAAGAGCGAGAGGTTTGTAGAACGAGCAGCAAGTTTCCCTTAAGTGGATTACCCAAGGTTTATCGAACTCGGGGAGGAAGAGGTCAAAGATATCCCTCTCATGCAACCCTGCAACCACAAAGCAAGAAGTCTCTTGTGTCCCCAACACACCTAATAGGTGCACTAGTTCGGCGAAGAGATAGTGAAATACAAGTGGTATGAATGAATATGAGCAGTAGTACGGTGCCAGAAAAGTGCTTGGCGCGTAGTTGACGATAGTAATATTGTAGGAAGTAAACATGCAGTAGTAACGCAAGAAAACAAGTAACAAGCAGTGATAGCAGTATTTAGGAACAAGGCCTAGGGAATAGACTTTCACTAGTGGACACTCTCAACATTGATCACATAACAGAATAGATAAATGCATACTCTACACTTTTGTTGGATGATGAACACATTGCGTAGGATTACACGAATCCTCAATGCCGGAGTTAACAAGCTCCACAATAATGCTCATGTTTAAGTAACCTTATAGTGTAAGATAGATCAAAAGACTAAACCAAGTACTAGCATAGCATGCACACTGTCACCTTCATGCATATGTAGGAGGAATAGATCACATCAATATTATCATAGCAATAGTTAACTTCGCAATCTACAAGAGATCATGATCATAGCATAAACCAAGTACTAACACGGATGCACACACTCGTCACCATTACATCGTGTAGGAGGAATAAAACTACTTTAATAACATTGCTAGAGTAGCACATAGATAAATTGTGATACAAAACACATTGCAATCATAAAGAGATATAAATAAGCACTTCACTATGCCATTCATAACGGTGAATAAGTATTCTGTGAAATATAGCCTAAGAGACCCACACGGTGCACACACTGTCACCTTTACACACGTGGGACAAGGAGTCTCCGGAGATCACATAAGTAAAACTCACTTGACTAGCACAATGACATCTAGATTACAAGCATCATCATATGAATCTCAATCATGTAAGGCAGCTCATGAGATTATTGTATTGAAGTACATAGGAGAGAGATGAACCACATAGCTACCGGTACAGCCCCGAGCCTCGATGGAGAACTACTCCCTCTTCATGGGAGCAGCAGCGGTGATGAAGATGGCGGTGGAGATGGCAGCGGTGTCGATGGAGAAGCCTTCCGGGGCACTTCCCCGTCCGGCGGCGTGCCGGGAACGGAGACTCCTGTCCCCCGGATCTTGGCTTCACGATGGCGGCGGCTCGCGGAAGGTTTCGCGTACCGTGGCTTCCTGTACTGGGGGTTTCGCGATGGAGGCTTTAAGTAGGCGGAGGGTCAACGCGAGGGGCCACACGAGGGGCCTAGGGGGTAGGTCGGCGCGGCCAGGGCTTGGGCCGCGCCGGCCTCCCCTCTGGCCGCCTCGTGGCCCCACTTCGTTATCTCTTCGGTCTTCTCGGAAGCTTCGTGCAAAAATAGGACCACGGGCGAAAGTTTCGTCCAATTCCGAGAATATTTCTTTACTAGGATTTCTGAAACCAAAAACAGCGAGAAAACAGACAAGCTGGCTCTTCGGCATCTTGTTAATAGGTTAGTTCCAGAAAATGCATAAATATGACATATAATGTGCATAAAACATGTAGGTATCATCAATAAAGTAGCATGGAACATAAGAAATTATCGATACGTTGGAGACGTATCACGCCCGGCGCCCAGGCCGGTCCGACCGGGTCCCCCGCCGGCTCACCCGGCTCCCAGGCCGGTCAGACCGGCTCGACCGGGCCACCCGCCGGCGCGTCCGGTCCCCAGGCCGGCCCGACCGGCTTCCCAGCCGGCGGGCCGGCTCCTAGGCCAGTCCGACCGGCTCCCCGAACGGGCCGTCCACCTCCGCCCTCTCGCCGGTGCCCACCTCGGCTCGCGCCGCCTTGCGCGACCCGCATTAGCGCGCCGCCATGCAGGAGGAGTACGATGCGCTGCAGCGCAACCGGACCTGGGAGCTGGTTCCCCGGCCTCCTCGCGCCAACGTCATCACCGGCAAATGGGTCTTCAAGCACAAGCTCGGCTCCGACGGTACTCTCAAGCGCTACAAGGCGCGCTGGGTCGTGCGCGGCTTTCGGCAATGCGCTGGCATCGACTTCACGGATACTTTTGCCCCGGTTGTCAAACCGGGCACGATCCGCACGGTGTTGCACCTTGCCGCCTCTCGCGCGTGGCCGGTGCATCAGATGGACGTCTCCGACGCCTTCCTTCATGGCCATTTGCAGGAGCAGGTGTACTGCCAGCAGCCCATCTGCTTCGTCGACACCGAGCGCCCCGATGACGTGTGCTTGTTCTCTCGGTCCTTGTATGGACTGAAGCAGGTGCCCCGCGCCTGGTACCAGCGCATCGCCGGCTTCCTGCATCAGCTTGGCTTCCGCTCCACGCGTTCCGATGCGTCGCTGTTCGTCTACCGGACCGGCAACGACATAGCCTACATGCTGCTGTACGTCGACGACATCATCCTGACGGCCTCCACCGCTGGTCTTCTTCGACAGCTCACCGACAGTCTTCGCGCTCGGTTCGCGTTGAAGGACCTTGGCCCGCTCCACTACTTCCTCGGCATCGAGGTTGTCCGGCGTGCGGACGGGTTCTTCCTCCATCAGCGGAAGTATGCCCACGAGCTTCTCGAGCGTGCAGGGATGCTTAACTGCAACCCCGCCCCTACTCTTGTCGACACGAAGGCCAAGCTTTCCGCAAGTTATGGGTCGCTGGCGTCCGACGCGCCGTTCTACCGCTCCATCGTCGATGCCCTCCAGTACTTGACGTTGCAGGGATGCCATTCAGCCTTGAAGGAACAACAATGTTTGTCGGGACTAGATGACGGTGCGTCTATATTGAAATTCAAATCTACAAAAGATCGGCTCCTACAGCAACCAGAGACCTCTTCAAGTCGTGTGACTCGGAAATGATGTCATCAAAGAGCACGATTTGCTCATCAATCCCGCTACCTCTTCAAGTCGTGTGACTCGGAAATGATGTCATCAAAGAGCACGATTTGCTCATCAATCCCGCTGGTTAAACATATGAGTGACAACCTGAAACTGCTTTGTACTTCTAGTATGTGAACCTTAACCGTCGCCTCAACAGCCCACCTGTTCGCCTCTTTTGACCTTTTTTTTTAGATAACAGGCATTACATGCCCAGCCTTAAATTAATAAGACCACAACAGTCAGGTTCACAGTTATTACAACACAACAGATCACACCGATCCAAACCAGATGGAAAGAAGATTACAAGCGAGATCGGGCCAACTAAACACGAGGGGTTTTAGCTAAAGCATAAACTAGGACAGCGAAAGAAGCGCTTCACACATGAGCCGCCGCTGGATTGTGAGTTTTGAGGAACAGGGTCTTCATGAGGGAGATCAAACCGTCCACCAGCTCGACGTCTTTACTTCTTGCAAGAGGTCGCCATTGCTGCAGTAAGATGGTAGTTTTGAACACACAGTCAGCAGGTTGTTTTGGGAAAGTTCCCTCAATCGAGAATTTGTTGCGAATGTTCCAAAGGGCCCAGCTTTGGGCAGCAAACAAAAGCCAAATAAATCTCCTTGCTTTCCCCGAAAAAAGATTCAAAATGTCAAAAAACTCGGGGAAAGGATGTGGGATTCCACTGAACCGCAAGCATCGAGCGAACTCCGCTCCAAAGAAATTTAGCAAGGTGGCAGCTAAAGAAGAGATGATCTGCCGACTCCGGCAAGCCGCAGAGGACACACTGTCCATTGGACGGGCCGTGTCGTCTGGCCAGCTGTTCATTGGTTGGAAGCCTGTTTCTGGCAAGTTGCCAAGTGAAGATTTTGACCTTTAAGGGAATGTTTGCAGACCAAATATCATTGGCGTAGGAACAAGCTTCTCCTTGACACAGTTTTCGGTACAGCGAGGACGTGGAGAAACCCCCAGATGGTTCAAGGGCCCAGGAAACTTTGTCTCTCAGAACAGAGGGTGCGGCCTGGGCCAGCTCAGCAAGCAAAACGTTCCATTGTTCAGTTTCAAGAGGGCCAAAAGTCCTACGGAACGGAATATGCCAGGTTGTCCCTCTGGACGCCGTAGCAACTGTCATAGCAGGGTAGGAGCAAATATCGAAGAGTGTATGGAACCTCTCACACAAAGGGGATTCACCAGACCACCAATCAGTCCAAAACAGAATATTCTGACCATTGCCAAGGATGAATTTAGCGCCGAGCTTAAAGAAATGCTTAATCTTGTGCAGCTGATGCCAGAAAGGTGATCCCCCCGACGGAGAGGAACTGAAGATGTTGGCTGCACCAGGGTACTTAGCACGCAGCAGTTTTAATCACACACAATGTCCCTCGTCCTCGTTGTACAGGCGCCAGATCCATTTAGTCATCAAGGCAATGTTGAGGAAACGAGAATTCAGGACTCCAAGACCACCCTGGTCTTTGGGACGGCAGACGTCGGGCCATTTGACCCAATGAAATTTGCGCTTCTCACCAGTTCCTTCCCAGAAGAATCTGGCCAAGTGACTATCAAACCCAGCATGAGTACCTTCCGAAAGCAGGAAGAGTCCCATGGAGTAGATTGGCAGGCTTGAGAGCGAAGCATTTGTAAGGATAAGTCTTGCCGCTGAAGACATAAACCTTCCCTGCCAAGGTTCTACTCGGCGGCCCACAACGTTTACTAGGTTAGCCATGTCAGCAATGGTCAACTTACGATCTGAGATTGGGAAGCCAAGGTAAGTTAAAGGGAAGGAGCCAACCTTGCAGTTAAGAGCGTTAGCCACTCTGGCCTGCTCAGCCTGCTCAGCCCCCATCACGATAACCTCGCTCTTTAGGAAGTTGATCTTCAGACCCGAGAGCAGCTCGAAGCACAGCAAGAGAAACTTCACATTCAAAATGCTGTTTGGTTCATTCTGGAACAGAAGAATCGTATCATCTGCGTATTGGAGATGTGTAACTCCACCCGAGACAAGGTGGGGAACCACCCCACGTATGTGCCCCGCCCTGGCAGCAGCATCCAGGATAGCAGCCAAAGCATCAGCGATGAAATCAAAGAGAAGCGGTGAGATTGGGTCGCCCTGTCTCACTCCACGTTTGTTCCTAAAATAAGGCCCAACCTCACCATTAATACATATAGCCGTCTGGCCACCAGTAACAAGCTGCATAACTCTGTGAATGAAGCCAGATTCGAAACCCTTCCGAACCAGCACCTCCCGCAAAAAAGCCCAGTTCACCCTGTCGTAGGCTTTTTCGAAGTCTAACTTAAGGATCACTGCATTCTGCCTCTTACTCTTGATCTCATGGACTATTTCGTGAAGAGCTAAAGCCCCGTCATGAATGAACCGACCTTTGATGAACGCAGTCTGAGAGTGTGCAATAATCCGGTGCGCTACCGGAGAAAGTCTTGTTGCGTAAGCTTTGGAGATCAGTTTGAATATGACATTGATTAGGGCAATAGGACGAAACAGCTTAATGGACTCAGCCCCAGGCACTTTGGGGATGAGGGAAAGGATGCCAAAGTTGAGTCTAGAAACATCAAGCATGCCCAGCGCAAAACCATTCAGAATGATCAGCACCAAGGGTCTCAAGGTTGGCCAGAACTTCTTGTAGAAAGCAACTGGGAAACCATCTGGCCCAGGTGCCGTGTTTGTCTTAGTGTCTCGCAGAACCTCGTCAAGTTCTTCAGCCGTGAAGGATAGGGACAGCGCCAAATTTTCTTCACCAGTAGCCTGTTGGTCAGCACTCCAAAGCTGCGGAGAGGTGGTTAAAGTTTTTGGATCCTCGGTGCCAAGCAGCTCGCGGTAGAATTGGTAGATGTGGGCCTGGATCTCCCCCTTCTCCACAATAGTTCCTCCCTCCGTGTTCAGGCTAGTAATCAGGCATTTCCGTCTGCGGCCATTTGCAATAGAATGAAAGTAGGCCGTGTTTGCATCACCTTTAAGGGTCCAGTCCAGGCGCCCCCGTTGGCGCCAGTATTCTTCCTCAAGCTCAAATAGTTTTGTCAGTTGGTCTTCAAGGGAATAGCGGTATGCCCAACCCTCAGCATCTAAAGAACCAGCATCAGCAAGCAAATCCAACTCTTGGATTTCAGCAGCTAGGGCTGCCTTACAGGCTCTGTTCTCCCTACTCCTATTTGCCCCCCAACCCTTGAGGTATTGACGCAGCCCAGCAGTCTGCGCCACCCACACATCTAGCGGGTCACGGTGACGCAAGGGGCGCTGCAGGAGTGCGAGCCACTTCGTGGCTACCAAATCTGGGAAGCCTGGGATATCCAGCCAGGAGGTTTCGAAGAAGAAACGTGAGGATTTGCGTGCGGAGGTTTCCCCAGTGTCAAGCAATAGTGGTGTGTGATCAGAACCGATCTGGGTTTCTGCCCGCAGGGTGGTGAGAGGGAAGCACTGTTCCCAGCTCGTGGAGACAAAGGCCCGGTCCAGGACACTCCTTACCGGGTCAAGCTGTTTGTTCGTCCAAGTAAACCTGGCGCCCGATCTCGGGATCTCACAAAGTGACAATCTAGCTAGGCAGTCATTAAAAAGATTAACTCTTGGCCAATTTATATTCGTGTTGTTCTTGTCCAGGGCTCCTCGAATGAGGTTAAAATCTCCAAGGATCACCACTGGATCCCGGCAAGAAGCAATCTTGGTCTCCAGCTCTTGGAGAAAGGCCAGGGATCGACTATGGTCAGCAGGGCCGTAAACTCCGACAAACTCACATCTAATTCTTTTCAGACGATCAAAGAGCCGAACGCTAATGAAGAATTCTCCTTTTTGAACCTCACCAACCTCAAAGGAGCTATCCCTAACCCCAAGCAGCATCCCACCAGAGTTGCCTACAGCAGGAACCCAAGCCCAAAAAAATTGGTCACTATCCTCCAGGCCATGCAGCTCTTGCATGGAGAAATCTTGTCGCATAGTCTCTTGTAAGAAAAGCACATCAATCTTGTTCAATCTAAGGTACTCTTTAAGCTGAGTCCGTCGGCCCTTCCGACCGAAACTCCGAATATTCCAGCCCAGGGCTCTCATTGAGGACACTCCTTTAGAGCCCGTGCTTGGCGAGCTGGGGTACATCTGAGCGTACGCTTGACATTGTTGTTTGTGAGCTTGGCTTGCAGGACTAACTGGTTGATGGTGAGGTGGTCCTCATCCGACGCACTATCGGATTGGCCACAAGGTTTGGTAGAGAGCATAGCCGGTGCATTCTCCACAGGGGCACGGGGTGGAATTGCGTTGTTGACTTCCTTAGCATTATGTTCCTTGTCCTTCAAATCTTTCACTGCCGCAGCTTTGGCCATAGCCTCTGCTAACGCAGCTTGAGCTAGTTCCTTAGCCCGAATTAGCTCAAGAGTCTCCAGGGGATTGTCCCCTGAAGAGCCAAGGAGAATATTGCAGTCCGCAGCAACAGACAAAAGGTGCGAATCGGAAGCAGCAGGCAAAACAGCAAAAACCGAGGGAGGCAGGGGGGCAGCAGGGGTAGCAGGATTCTTAGACGTACCTGGGGTTTCCTTCTCCACGGCCCGGCGGATGGCCTTCTGCAGGACTGGTTCCCCAGTCTGGCCCCCGGCGCGCGTGCTCCTCCTTGAACCAGACGTTGGGGTGGTCGCCGGCAGGCCGCCAGCGGAGGACGCCGTCTTGGAGTGGATAGAAGCCGCCTTGGAGGCCGACGTTGGTGCCGGAGGAGTGGAAGGAACAGCCACCGAGCGCGGAGCCTTGGAGGCAGGAGCGGACGACGAGATTTCAGCCAGGAGGTTGATGAAGCCCTTCTTCTGAGCTGGAGCCGAGCCCTGGGAAAGCTCCTTCTTCTTCTTCAGCTTCTGGCAGCGAGCCGCCAAGGTCTCGTTGTCAAACTCCCAATGAATCGGGCTCTGCCAGCCTGCCTCCTCTCTATCTGCCGCAGACAGCTTTGCCGCCTTAAGAGGGGAAAGGTGGAGAACTGGGGAGCTGGCCTCCGGTGACGATATGATTACAGACGAAGGGGTATTACCGGAGAGCGGCGCTGAGAGCTGGGGGAAGGACATGGACCCGACCGGGGAGCATTCCGGAGGCGACTGCAAAAGCACCAGGTTGGAACCGTATTGGTCGAAGGAGTTAGGCATGAGGGTTTTCGCAACTGGAGAGCGCGGCGAGGGACATTCCAGAGGAGCCTGACACTCGGTAGTCCTGGCCTTGAGAGCAGACGAAGGCTTGACCCCGGGTTTCTTCCTGATTTTCTTGACTGTTTGGAGTGCGGCTGTAGTCACGATCTGAAGAGAAGTCTTCTTGGTACCTGCCGAGGTGGCGTTTGAGGAGGGGGCTTCAGATTTGTCGCCCGACTTGGCCTTCTGACGTTTCCAGTTGCGATCCGACGCACTGAGTTCCTCCGTTTCCTCCTCTTCATCGTCGTCCTGATCATCCTTGTCGTTGTGTGGTGGGGGCGGCAGGTCAGTTGCACTAACTGAACCTTTGCTCGGTTCAGGAACCGCCTCTTTTGACCTCATGTCATATTCGATCAGAGTATTGTCCATTAACTGTATCCCCCGCTTAGGGCCAGCCATGTCGACGAGAGAACCTTCCTCCACAACGATGGGATCATCCCTGCTAATGTTGACGACATAGTTAAGGAGCGGATCCCGTTGATTTCGAGCTGCTATGTACCCATACAGCTCTACGGACCCAGCATCAGCAGGAAGGTTGCCCACTTTTACCGAGAAAATCTGCACCATGCCGATGGCATAATGTTTTCCAACAGCTTCCATCGTCGTCAAACCTGCAGTCTGGTCCAGGATCTGAGAACCTCATGGCCTCGAACGGAGTCTCGCTACGGTCCGCCACAAGGAACAGTTTCTTCCAGCTAGAGCGCATAACCCTGTACATAGAGCCATCACGGTGGCTGCTTCTTTCGATTATGCTATTCGTGCTGTATTCGTCCTCTCTGAGCGGGTCTTCTGTTTCGTCCTCATGAACCACGACGATTTCGGTTGTACGACCGTTGGTCGCGCTCCTCGGATCTTTCTCACAGCCTGTGAACTTCTTCACTTTCCGGCCCCATCTATCACGTGTACCGTCGACTTGTAATGAACGGATGAGGATGCCCATGCGCAGACGTCCATGAGGAGACAGGGCGAGAGGTGGATCGGGAGCCGCAGCCAGGAGCGGGAGAACTCCTCGAGCACATGCCATGATGGGGAGGAGACGTAGCGAGGGAGATGAGAGGCGGTGCATTGGGATTGGGGGCAGCTGGAGCCTGGAGGGATGGCGGCGTTAGGGCGTCGGAGGAGGCGTGTGGAGTAGAGCGGAGGATTTGCATCTGAGGCGGCGGCAGCCGGCAGGGCTTGGAGAATTGGGGCGGTAGTTACGCCTTGCAATGTTAGGTCGTTTGGTATAAAATGTCGATCGATCGATCGATCGACACCGTAGACCCTTCCCGAGCATTTGCAACCTATACTCCTACAACTGTGCTAAAGAAAACCGTGTATGTTTATAGACACGAAATGTGTAAAATTAAAGAACCGCTGAACAAGAATACATGCCATGTGTATGTCAATACCGGCGACAGAGACGGCTGTCTCATTTGCGTTGGACACGATTACGAACCGTGCAGAAATCACACAATGTATGCACGGCTTACCGGCCGAATTCATAAATCATCAACAGTTCGTCATCGATCATTACTACTGTATGTCGAAGAAAAGAAAGATGTTTTAGAGAAAAGAATAGTTAATAGATAAGTGAAGGAGATGGTCAGATAGAGAATGCTTTGTAGCTCGATGGTGATCGGCATCTTTTCTATTAGTTTGGTTGATAACCACATGAATTTGGAGCCGGAGCTTCAAGTATAAAAAGCTCACCCGTTTAAGCCTCCAGGAAAGAGTCAATGAGTTAACATTTCAAGAGATGGAGAAAATTAGTAATGTGTTTCTTTCGGTAGATGGATTCAATGTGTTAACAAACACACCAACTAGATTTAACAATAATTCTAGTTCATTCAACGGCAGTTTCCGCAATATATATGCTTTTGAGAATTCTCTGGGCCCTGCTGAAAAAAATTTGATTTCATCAGACTTTGATTTTTACAAACTTGCAACTCCATAAAAGACATTTTAGGTTCTTTTCGGACCACCACTAGAAAAAGAAACATAGAGTGAGGAAATCATATGATTGAGATTTCACAATAGCTTAACAAGTGAGTCCTTTAAATGCTACATGGAATAAACACAATGTTTTGGAAGAATCAGTAGGGATAGTGACAGAGAAAGCTCGAGAGCTGAAGACAAAGTACAAGCTTTGAGCTTGTGTTGACATTCACACGATGTTGGGCGTCTGAGAGTGCATTCCTTACGATTTGGCCAAGCCTATACCGATGATACAAGGGAGAATTTTAGACAAAAAATTCTATGTGTGGGTTATCTCACGTAGTGGTGGTCCTAGCGGCGCAGTCAGCATGGTGGCGGGCCTAATCCAGGGCCCTTGTGGGCCACCACCAGAGTGTGGGTCGTGGATGTGTACTAGGGCTCCGTTCCGACATTGGTTGGCCTGACTTTAGGATGTGGCATGGTGGTGCTTCTTGTTGGCCCTAGAAAATATCCTTGTGAACGAAGTGGCAATGGTGACTTTCTATAATTTAGTTGGTTTTGGCTCGCCGGTGCAAGTGCATGAAGAGTCGCAGATAAGTGTCGTTGTTGCTGCGATATTTTTCCTCCTAGGTGTTAGATTATGGCATATTTGGTTATGAAAAGACAAGATAGAAATAGGATATGTTCTTTGTTTTGTACTCCAAATTGATCCTTGTACCTTTATATATATACTCGCTTGAGAGGCTCAATAATACATCGACTCCATTACGTCAATGCTCATACTCTTTCATGGTATCAGAGCACTAGGGATTTCCTTAGGTTGAGAGGCACATGAATCCTGGCGAAAGTTCAACCTTCGAGAGGGGTTGATGCCAGCGATGATGGCACTTGAGGGTGTCTTTCCCATTGATGGCATCGCCAAAGAGCACATTTTTTACACTTAGGGTGTCACACTGTTGATGTGTTTTCGTCTCCTTATGAGTGGACGGTAGTTGGGCATGGGCGACACGGGCGAAAATTTCCTTGATGGGTTCCGCGGGAAAATGAGTGGGACCCACATGAAATGGTTGTCATAATCTAACCTCACAGTCACTAAGAAACGCCGCACTGCAGCGTTAGGACCACTTAACGAGTTGTGTCGTGATTGGGCTATTTTGTCCGTGAGATTTGACACCCGAGAGCAATTTTGGCCAACAACATTGTGTTTCGTCCACTTTCGATGAAATACGTCACATAGGAGCTATAGGGCCCTTTTTTCTACACTTGAGGGTGTCGAATTGTCGATGTGTTTTTGCTCTCTCCTTATGTGTTGGTTTGATTGTTCCTCCTTTCTAATTTTCTCTCCTAGTGACAAGCCAAACCAAGATATATATAACTCCTATAGAAATTGCGCTGTTACATAATAATTATAAGAGTTTACAGATCATAACAAGAGACGCTAGAAAATAGATGGTTACTGTGTTTGAAAAAAAGAGGTTTGCGTTAAGAAAAAAACCGAATAAGTGGATGTTGAAATTTCCATGAAACTATAAGTGAACCAATCAATTTTCGAGAAAAAAGTGAACCAGTCAGTGAAGTGGACATGGACGTGCGTCATGCATGCATGCAGACGATCGAAGCACAGTTTTGCGATCGAAGCAACGACAAGTCAAAAACGGCGTGACTAGTACAGACCATACGTGCATAGACGGGCAGTTGGATTCAAGCACACTCCACTTGGAACCGAATCAGGATGATGCCATGCAACCATTTACTGAGTAGTCAATCAAGGATGATGCCATGCCATTACCAAGATACCACTACTTGCTGCCAAGGCACGCGGGATTTGATGGGAGAAGCCGGCGACGAAATCCGTAAACCTTGACGGGGATCGGGCGGTGGCAACAGCGACGGTGTTCCGGTGGTCTGAAGGAGGACGAAGACCAGTATTAGGTCACCCGTCGGCGTCTTGACATGGATAGGCAACCAAATAGCCGATCGTTCGAGACGCCGCCGTCCACGGTCGCGAGCGTATTTACAGGGCATGGACAGAGACGCCGACGTCCGGGAATAGATGGGTGGACGGATGCGCCGCGGCAGTATTTTGCGGTTAACTTGGCCGTCATGTTCTCGTCGTTATGCACACCTCCAGTGCGTGCTTCTCTGCTACTTGCTTAGATTGCGTGCTAAATCGGGGACGAAGATCGTGACCGCGAATAGCGATGTTTCGTTTTCATTTCATGGGCTTGTGAGCTTCTTCACTTCTTGTCCGGGTGCAGAGCACCGTCGTCGTCGCATGCACCGACTTCTCCCGTCTTGATACCATGATGCGCTCGACATGAGCCTTGCTACCCGTGTAATCATGCCTGATTGTCGTACGAGTTCCGGTGGCCATCCTCACCGGCCTCGGAAACTTGCCGGCGAAGCGAGCAAGCTACTCATGAGCATGGGCCGGCCGACGTGAAACAACAGTTTCAAGAAAACGCACACGTACTGGCCGGCCGCTTTGCTCCTTCCAAGAGCTGAAGTCCTCGCCTCCTTTCCAAGAGATGTACAGCTAGCTACACCGTGCCAAGAAGAAAACGTACATCTTTGCCGACTCAAAACCAAGAACCTGTTCGGAACACATGACATGTGTGCATTATTTTTCGGCGACAGAGACGGCTGTCTCATTTGCGCTGGACACGAGTATGAATAGGCACGTCGCATATATAGTGCGACCCATGAGCGTGAGTTAGGAAGTAAACCTCGTCCAACTAGCAAGTTAGCTATAACCGAGTAGATAATTTGTTTTTTGGCTCACTCACAAACTCGCGAGTAACTTTTTGAGAACTATCAACAAGCAACATGTATGATTGTATGATGTGTTTTTAGAATATATGGTTGTCTCTTCTAGATGTCTCCGAAACAAACTTTGACTAAATTTCATTGTTATTGTCTATTTTGAAATTCTCGAAAAACTCTCAGCGCTAGCATCAGTCCGCACTTGAAGACCTCTGAAACATTTTCTTTCTTTTTACCGAGTTAATTGACCAAAACGAGTTATCAGTAGACTTTGCTCTTTTAACTCGAACTCGTTTAGTGAAAAAGTTTAAACTCGCATCTCCACGTTATACGACGAGTTCGTGTCAAGCCGAATTGACTAGTGTGTTACTTGTTTACTTCGAGAGTTTAGAGCTGTAATTTGGGGACTACCGATGGAGTAGGTCTTAATACAACGTCATTTAAGAGGAAACAATATAAGTACAAAATAAGTTTACAACCACTAAATTTCTTATCATGAATTTACTATTTTGAATGTATGATTTGTACAAAACTATTATACTTCTTTAATATGTACAAATATATACCAATGTTGTTAAATATTAGTACCATTTTTCAATTGCATATGCTTGTAATGTATTGTTTGAAAATATTTTTGACGACTGCGTAACCTATATAGTGTATGTATTTATGGCTTATATATCACAACAAATACCTTAATAGTGATTTCTAGTGTAAGATTATGTAAGCATATTTAAATGACATATAGAATGTGTGACATGAGTTTTAGTTTTTTTTGGGATCAGATGTGTCTTGCAAGGGATTCAAATGTAAGTTCACAACAGGTGCATATGTATCGATATCTCTTACAATAACCACAACATCCGATGAATATTAATGACTTGGATTCTGTTATGGTTGTATCTATCAAATTTGATTAATTAATATGTTTGTATGCAATGTGCTTGATATCAACATGTGCATAAAAGTGCCCCTGCAAATTTTTGAGATGGAACAATCTCCCAAATTAATTATGAAAATATTGTTAACTAGATTTCAACAACATATGGTACTTTTATTAGGGAGAAACTAGCGGTCTAAACTTATAATCGCCTATCATCTTGGTTTTTATATGTTGTCCAGGTGGACATGGCCCGATAGACCAAATATTTTATTACATCAAGATATTCAATAGTGTTCTGGATGTAATGGATAATACTATCTATATGCTTATATAATTAAATCTTTCAGACCCTACTTCTGTTATAGACAATTTTTCATTGTATTAATATTGGCATGAACTATAGCACGTGTGGCCTTTGGATTTGCATAACTATATATGAACTCTTTATTGCAACACTTAGTACGTAATGAAATTATGTGTTCCATCTCAAAAGAAAATGGTACTACGTTCAAACAAGCCGTCATATTTTTCATAGTGATTAACGTTTGTTTGATGCGTTCCTGACAATGATAATAATATCGGAGTGATGTCCTGGCTGAAAGACATTACTAAGGCCTTCTCCAATGCATCAATTTCGTTTAATGCATGAACGTGACTTGGCTAATTTTTTTTTTCCTATGACCGCGTGCAAAAGTTCTATGATATAAAGTACTCTCTTTCATTATTAACTATGTATCCACATCAGTATTTCGTCTATGATACCGCACTAAGGTACAAGAATTGTGAAGGCTGAACTCAAACCTAGAAGCTCACGATGTCCTATTCCCTCCACAAGTGGACCCTTCCCGGTAAAACTATGTTTCTTTGAGGAATTGAGCGAGAGCAGTTGAAATTTGTGTAAGTTAGGGTAGAAATATATTATTTAGTCTTTATTATTTTGCCTCGAAAGTTGCTTGTATATTCTTGTCTTGAAAAATGTGGATTATCGTTCTTTCTATACCGTTTGGTGAATTGATTTGATGCATGTAATTCTACATTTTGGAGAAAATGACTGAGATTTTTTGTTTCCAATAGTAACCTGGGTCTGCCTTCGCTCTCTAGTAAAAAACAATGTGTTGAGTATATACAGATATACCATCGATGAATACACAAGCAAACCGACTGAACACAGATTTTCTACCGTGCATGGTTCCTACATTGTATGCATCCAATATTTATGGCACTTCAAGATTCGTGAGACGAATGTCTCGCAATACACTGTAATGTTTAAAGAAAAAAACGCACGAAATCGCTTCATTGTACATGGTGGGTCGTTGCAAAGTCTGTGCAAGGTTAGGGTCCCCACCTCCGCCGCGAACCGCCTAGCACGGCTGCGACCCACGAGGAAGAAGAGATGCATGGCGACGATTCCAAGCTGACTGGCTCGATTCCAAGCTCGTTGGCTCGATTTCCTCCGTGTTGACGACATGGCGCCGGACAGGGACTAGCGGTCACCGGCTTCGTTAGCGGGTGACCGCGAAATCGACCGGCGGCGGGCTCCAGTCACTGGCGGAGGCAAGGGGACTAGGCAGAGCTCTTTGCCTTTCTGAATTAAGCATTCGGTTGTCAGCTCAACTTATAAAAAAAATCCAACATTCAGTTCGGTTTTATCCAAGAGCTAGGAGAGATAGGATTTCCAAATTTAAGACTGGCGAACAATGTGTGCCCGCGAAAAGGAAAGAAGAGGGGAAAATTTGAGCAGGATTGAGCGCACCTTCACATTTTTTGACTTTTTCTTTTTTATATATTTCAAGCTATAATTTTTTGATTTGATTTTTTTTGCAGTTCGCTCAAAAATATATAATATAATGAGAGAATAATAGTTCAGATTTTTTTTGCAATCTCAAATTTCAAATTATATTGAAATTTAAAATAAAATTCTTGAAATATATATATATATGTATACATAATGACATTAAAAATCTGAAATGTTTTTCCACATTCTAGTTTTTATGTTTAAGTAATCTACAAAATTTCAAGTTTAAAGATTGTGTGGTGAAAGTAATACAAATATGAGAAATTGTTATAGAGGGGAGAAAAAGGGCTAGCACAAATTTTGATGTAGTGTGGACAGTCCAGATGCATGATGCGCACTGAGCAGATGCTCTGAGAGCATCTCCAGTCACATCCCCAAATGACGTCCGGCAAAAACGTCGGATTGATCGTTTGGGGGACGTCCAGAATCCGTGTTGGGGGGCTCCCTTTCCTAGCCGCGTCCCCCAAACATGATCTCCAAACAAAAAGAAAGTGTAAAAATCGTGTCCGGCGTCCATGATAGAACCTCTATACACAGGGGATGGGCTAAGGACGCCCGACAATATTTGGGACACGTTCGGACCGAAGCGGCATTTGAAGAACACGACTAGGAGAGGTTATGTATCCGGCGTCCTCAAATCTCTTTGGGGGACGCGGCTGGAGATGCTCTGAAAGTCCTCTCTCATGTGTTGCAGTTCACTCGCCTGTGTGCTCTGAAGGACCAGAGGATTGCTATTGAAGAACAGCAGCACAGAAAGGTTATCTTGCTATTGAAGGACCAGAGGATTGCTTGAAGAAATCTGGAGACAAACGAGACGTGAGTGGACGCACGGGTCACCCAGAGACCCTTTCACCTACACCACCACCCTCCTCTGAATTCGTCGTCTGATAGATAGCACCATCTTTTAGCATCTTCTATCACCCCCCAGTTCGACAGGTCACGGCCGAAAGTCACATCTCCTGTGACGGAAATCCGAGGTCGTGGGGGGATATAAACGGTATATTCCGCATGGATATGTGAGAACATGGGTTGTCCATTTGCCACTTTCATCCACAGGTCATTTCCTGTCCCAGATGATGGTGCCAGTGTTACCACCCGATTTTGGCCAAATCAGGAGATGGGCCGTAAATGAAGATGGGCTTAAAGGACGTACACATGAAGCATCTTTGAAGCGGCCTTGCGCTGAGAGTTTGGGCTAAGTTGCCCGTGTATCTGTAAATTAGTAGATCGCATTGTAATTTAGATTAAAGATATAGAGTCTGGCCCGTGCACGGTTAGGTGCACGCCTCAATTAGAAAGTCCCTTGGACTATAAATATGTATCTAGGGTTATCGGAAAAGGAGGACAATCATCGTTCAACCAACACAAAATACGGCGCATCGCCACCCCTTCTCCTCGAGGGTTTCTACCGGTAAGCATCATGCTGCCTAGATCGCATCTTGCGATCTAGGCAGCATAAGCTTCATATTGTTCATGCGTTGCTCGTACTGAAGCCTTTTGATGGCGAGCAACGTAGTTATCATAGATGTGTTAGGGTTATCATTGTTCTTCACGTAATATGCTACCGTAGTGCAACTCTTGCATATCTAGCTGCCCTTACGTCTATCTAGACGTAAGGGCAGCATCTTGCTTGATCCTGCTTAGTAGATCCGATTCGTTATAGTTGCTCCTTGCATCTGCAAGGATTAGTTTAATATCTGCATAGTTAGGCCTTATGCTGGGGTCGGACGATCCGGTAGTGCGTTAGGCGTTGTTTACCGTCCCTGCGAGGGATGTTCCGGGAATCAACGTATGTTGGTTTTTAGGCCTCTCGTAGGGGTGGTTTGCATCACCTCTCGTAGCTGCTAGGCCCGATCGCACGTAGGACGTTCCGATTATGCGGTGAAAACCCTAAACTGTCGTGGATCGCTTTAGCTTTGTCCTGATCAAGCAGGATCCCCATGCCATTGCTAATCCATCAAGGACCATGGGGCGATCGGCTCACAGGGAAACCTGAGAGCCGATAAGGCTCGTATTTAATGTGCACGTGTCTACCATGCAGGAACAATCGAAGCACTAACACCTTCCTGACCAGGTCTAGGTCAGGTGGCACGTCCTAGCAACCGCCGAGACGCGCGCCAGAAGATTTGCGGGACGACGCGAGGTGCCAGAGATCCACTAAGCGGCCCTGGGAGCTTCCCGGCTCTTCGTGTTGCTTAACCAAAGCCCGTCGGGGGGTTTTGGAGGGTAACACATTCTGGCACTCCCGGTGGGACACCTTCTGCAACATCCACGTCAACACCGACATCCGAGATGGCAGAGGAGCAGATCACATACAAGGATCTCCCTCCGGATCACAAGAAAAAGTACGACGAGTTGAAAGCCATCTGTGAAGCCGAACTCATCGGCTCCTTTGAGAAGACCCGTTCGCACGGTATCAGATTCAAAGGATTCAAGCCACAAGGCGTCCTTGAAGGGGTGGATCTGTCCCTCCCTTCACAGGAACGTACCCAAGCCCTGCGACAGGAGATCAACTATGTGGTGGCCCATTCACTGCATCGGCACTCTGAGAGCCTGGTGAACACTTTGGAGCGCGTTGCGCTCCGTGTGGTGCAAGAGATCATGGAGCGTCGTTACTCCCCTTCAGGACCTGTTCTAGGGACTCACCAGGGAGAGATGCAACTCCACACCGAGGCCGCCTCTGCCGTACGCAACAGCGGCTCCACAGCAACAAGGCTCACCGGCATACGTCGTCTACAAAGTTGGGGGCGACCCGGGCGACTATCAATTCTTACATGACCCGCCCAAGGAAATCCCACACGGATACGTGTGCACGTTTGTGCCGGACTGCAACAACTGGACGCAGGCGATCCAGGCTCCACCAGGAGGGATTGCCGGAGCAGGAGCAATTGTTCCGGCAGGAAGAACAACTGCAGCAGCGGGGAGTCTAGGAGCAGAAGCTGAGAAACAAGCGGGGCTAGCCAAGTACGCCACTGCACCAGTCCATGAAAGCTCAGCTGCTACTACCTCCACCGCAGATCAGATCAGCGCGGTCTTGAGAGACCAATTCGGCATCTTGCCGAAGAAGAAGATAATCGGCTACTCCAAGCCGTACCCCAATGAGTTCGACCTGATCCTACTACCGCCTAAGTACCGGCTTCCGGACTTCAACAAATTCAGTGGGTCAGAAGGGTCGAGCTCCATCGAGCACGTGAGCCGATACCTGGCCCAGCTGGGCATGGCTTCGGCATCGGATCAGTTACGGGTGAGGTGCTTCTCGCAATCCCTCACCGGTCCAACTTTTGGGTGGTATACCTCTTTGCAGCCAAATTCAGTGCAATCATGGAAGCAGCTGGAGGAACTGTTCCACACCCAATACCATTCAGAGACTACTGAAGCTGGTATTGCCGAACTAGCACAGGTTCGGCAAAAGCGAGGAGAGACAGATGGCTGAGTACATTCAACGTTTCAGAGCTGTCAAGAACCGATGCTATTCGGTTCATATAGCGAGAAAGAGGCAGTCGAGCTGGCCGTGGCAGGCCCGGCAGCGTCGTTCAAGGATCCGACGTTCCAAGTTGAGTACAACTCGGCGACGCACTTGGTCAATAGACCGACCTTATATGAGCAGCGCCATCCGGAACTCGTACCAAGACAAGTTCAAGCGCGCGATCAGCCTGGTCAATGCCGATGAAGATGAAGATTCCGCGGAAGATCGGGGAAGTTGCGGTAGCCGAGTGGACTCGGACGCCGGCACTGTGTCCTGCCAATGGGTGAATCCACCGGGGCCTCCAAGAGGGTTGGACTTTGACGTGACCAAAACCGAACAGATCTTCGATCTGTTACTGAAAGAGAAACAGTTGAAGCTACCCGAAGGCCACAAGATCCCTACGGCACAAGAGATGAACAAGAGGCCATACTGCAAGTGGCATCATACGTTCACGCACACCACCAACGACTGCAAAGTACTGCGCGCACAAATTCAGATGGCGATAGAATCAGGCCGATTAACTTTCGGACAGTTTGCCATGAAAGTAGACAGGCGTCCGTTTCCGGACGTCAACATGGTGGACCTAAGCCACTCCATAAGAGAACCAGGGTTCTCTTTCGATGTCAATAGGGCAGGGTTTGTGATTCGCCATGGCGCGGACAAAGCAGAGAGCAGCCACTCTCGTGGCAAGGATAAAGAGGAGGCCGTTCCACGCGACCGGCCCCAAGACGACGATAGACGGTACCTGACCGAGGAGGAGGTGAGAAGCATACGGTATCAGCGCCCATTATCCGTGCATCTCCTCAATAAATATGAGCAGCAGTACGACCGACGTCGACGCTACGACGAAGACGATGAGAAACATCATCGGTCTGGTGCGGAAAACAGGTGGTATCGTCAGCATGACAGGAACGACGACGGGTACGAACGTCGCGCTAGAGGGAGGTCTAGGGAACAAGACAACGTGGACAAGCACTGGGACTGTCCCTTCTTCAAACATTGCTGGGACTCAGGAATGAGCCGATTGCCAACAATCGAGAACTGCCCAGAATGCAAACAGCAAAGAAGAAGGAGGGCAAGTGAAGTTTCAGTGTTCGAGCGTCTAGGACCTCTCCCACCTCAGAATAAACGAGCTGAGTCATCTCAAGAAGAAGACTTCGAGGAGTCAGATGAAGAAGATAGGTATCACCGACCAAGGTGGTGCCCTGATGGACTCAGCCATTCTCAAAAGCGTCGGGTGCAGCGGCTGCGAAACTTGGAAGAAGCCGAGGCACAGTACCTGTACACGTTGAGAAGAGCGCGGCCCGATCTGGCCGCGAAAATCCAGCAAATAGTGGAGACGAAGGCGCGCCCGCCAAAGAAAGTATGGCGCCCAAAACAGGCGAAAGCCGATGCACAGGCATCGGCTGATGCCGATGCAGATGCATCGGCTGACACAAACATGGTGTCCGTGGTCCTGACAGAGTAGCACGTCCAAGACATTGGACATGCGTGGCAAGGCCGATCCCTGCGATCGGCCCTCAAAAAATGAAAAGCAGGGATCTTATCTCCAGCATGCCACGTAGCTACAGCGGAAATTCAAGGAGTTGCAAATCATCGCCAAAGCATTGTAACAAGAAGGGAGGCCGATTCCCGCAATCGGCCAAAATTATCCTCAACATTCTTTTGTCTGTGTTCAGCATTGATCTAACAGATGCCTGAAGAGCCGATACGATCAATTACTTGACAGAATCGGCTCGGGGGGCACGTAGATAGATGAGATACGAGGATACGGAGCTGGGGATGTCAAATTTCCAGCAGAGCAGCTCAAGTATGGGGGCCGATACGTAAACAAATCGGCCGCAAAAAAACGAAAATACAAAAAAATTTGAGCACAGCCGATGCAGAGACATCGACTTAAGGATTAGAAGGCGATGCACGGCCATCGACTCAAGGGATATAAGCGGAAGCCTAACAAGAGCAGGCCCCTCATTGAGATTGCTTGGCGACTCAGGCCCTCTCTTCAAGCTCGGCAGCATCGACAGAAGCATCAGTTTGGGCGTCCAAGACGGCCCTTTTTCTCATTTAAGGTGTTGATATTTGCCGGCAAGTTTGAGGATCGCAACCCTGGCCAAACAGCAAGAACAGCATGGATGTGCAGATCAGGCTAGGATCGTGAGAACAACCGACAGTCATCCAGCTGGACTGAACTGCATTCTCACCAGAGGTTGCCTCATCGGACTGAAGAAGCTCGAGGGGCAGTTCAAGTTGAAGGTCCTCGGCTTTTGAAAGAGCCGATTTGGTCAGAATCGGCTGATGCTGCACCATAGTGGAGAAGCTGATAGTGGCCCAATGCCGCTAGTGCATTTTCATTCTCGCCTTGACCGAGGCTCGGGGGGCAGCTAGCCCCGAAAATTCCTCATTCTGAAGAGCCAGTGGTGTTGAAATTGGCTATCCCTGCATCATAGCCATGTTGAACAGAAGGACTCTTGCAGAGGAAAAAGGAGCCATCATCATTGATCAGGCTCTAGACTAGTTCGTCGCTGCAAAGAAACAAAACATCGCAAGGGAAGCTGAGGACAAGTGGCACCTGTTTTACAGGAGTATCGGCTTCAGCATCAAGGTTGTCAGCAGCGGACTAAGGAGCTTTCCTGGAAGCATTAATCCAGGAGTTTTGCTGTCAGGACCAACATTACGATCGGATGATTTTAAAATCCAAAGATCTAGGGGTCTCAAGGCTGTGCGCTGGGCCTGTCCGGTTGGAAGTTTGGATAAAAACTTCATGGGTTGCAAGTTAACATCTGAGAAGACAATCAGATCGATCTATTTGGCAATCTATTGGAAAAGCTGATGCTTGGCCATCGGCTCGTTGAGCATCTGCCGAATCAACAATCGGCAGACTCAGTACGAAGGGCAACCGGCTAAATCATTACCAAGGGAATCAGTAAAATCATATTGGAGAATTCTTCATTGATAAACAAGGATTTCTTACATAAAGAGCTGGTTGCTCTCAAAAGGAATGGCTAGGGGGAACATTGCCCTATCTACTACTCCTAGCTCTATCCTATCTAAGGGCCGCTGCTGTCCTCATCGTCGCCGTCGCCGCTATCGGCGCTGCTCCCGGCCGGCTCGTCGTCACTGCTATAGTGACCACCGGCGGAACCTTCATTGTCTTCATCTTCTTCGCTAGCGTCGCCATAGTCGCTGTCGAAGTCGCAGATGTTGCCTGCCCAAGGGCAGAGACGCTTGGCCGGCGGTTCGTCGGAGGAGGTGGTGTCCTCCTCCTCTTCCTTCACCTCCTCGGCGGAGGAGTAGCCGTCCCAGGAGAAGCCGTCGTCGTCGCTTTCCTCCTCCGATTGCCCAACGGCAAGGAAGCGAAGGTCGCTCTCCCCGTCCGTTAAGGACTGGTCATCTTCAGACCAGACGAAGGAGTCGTGGGTCGACTCGTCCCCGTCGGCTATGGCGCGGCGGATGTTGGCCGCGTGGGCCTCCTGTGGGTCCCATTCAGGCGTTGGCTCGCGGGAGGTGGAGGATTGGGAGGAAGGACCCGATGAGGGAGAAGACGAAGAGGAAGACATGGCGGCGAAGGAGGGTTTTTTGGTTTGCCGATGGCTACTGTGGAGCAGGGGGATGAAGAAAGAAACCACAGGATGTGGCCAGATAAAAGGGAAATAATGATTTAATGCCTAAGCAGTTCCCAAGGACGTGGTGCCAGAACCGTCAAGTTGTGCAGAGAAGGCGAAGAGGCAAGACGTCATCATGAAGAAAACTGCGACGGTTCTGCCATGACATGACCCTTCAAAGGAGACAGATGGTTTTGCAATTATCATTATCAAAACCAGGGGGGCATGTGTTACCACCCGATTTTGGCCAAATCAGGAGATGGGCCGTAAGTGAAGATGGGCTTGAAGGACGTACACATGAAGCATCTTTGAAGCGGCCTTGCGCTGAGAGTTTGGGCTAAGTTGCCCGTGTATCTGTAAATTAGTAGATCGCATTGTAATTTAGATTAAAGATATAGAGTCTGGCCCGTGCACGGTTAGGTGCACGCCTCAATTAGAAAGTCCCTTGGACTATAAATATGTATCTAGGGTTATCGGAAAAGGAGGACAATCATCGTTCAACCAACACAAAATACGGCGCATCGCCACCCCTTCTCCTCGAGGGTTTCTACCGGTAAGCATCATGCTGCCTAGATCGCATCTTGCGATCTAGGCAGCATAAGCTTCATATTGTTCATGCGTTGCTCGTACTGAAGCCTTTTTGATGGCGAGCAACGTAGTTATCATAGATGTGTTAGGGTTAGCATTGTTCTTCACGTAATATGCTACCGTAGTGCAACTCTTGCATATCTAGCTGCCCTTACGTCTATCTAGACGTAAGGGCAGCATCTTGCTTGATCATGCTTAGTAGATCCGATTCGTTATAGTTGCTCCTTGCATCTGCAAGGATTAGTTTAATATCTACATAATTAGGCCTTATGCTGGGTTCGGACGATCCGGTAGTGCGTTAGGCGTTGTTTACCGTCCCTGCGAGGGATGTTCCGGGAATCAACGTATGTTGGTTTTTAGGCCTCTCGTAGGGGTGGTTTGCATCACCTCTCGTAGCTGCTAGGCCCGATCGCACGTAGGACGTTCCGATTATGCGGTGAAAACCCTAAACTGTCGTGGATCGCTTTAGCTTTGTCCTGATCAAGCAGGATCCCCATGCCATTGCTAATCCATCAAGGACCATGGGGCGATCAGCTCTTTGAGCCGATCCACAGGGAAACCTGAGAGCCGATAAGGCTCGTATTTAATGTGCACGTGTCTACCATGCAGGAACAATCGAAGCACTAACACCTTCCTGACCATGTCTAGGTCAGGTGGCACGCCCTAGCAACCGCCAGGACGCGCGCCAGAAGATTTGCGGGACGACGCGAGGTGCCAGGGATCCACTAAGCGGCCCTGGGAGCTTCCCGGCTCTTCGTGTTGCTTAACCAAAGCCCGTCGGGGGGTTTTGGAGGGTAACAGCCAGGTACCGCTAGTTCTTCCACCTGGTTTGACAAGATATGTGTGGATGGCGAACCTGATTAGATCGATGGTCCTGCCTGCCGGACAGCTATCCATGCGATCAGTGATTATAACGATCGTGATCGCCATCTTGTCTGAAGAAAAATTCTTGGTGTGCTCATCGTGCAGGCCTTAATTTCTTCTGCCAATTACACATGTTTGTTAGTGATCGTTCCATTTTGCTTTTCAAGAATGCTAAAAAATCTGTATGTACTGCACCTTTTTTCTTGCGTGCCATCTTGTCCGAAGAAAACTGTTATAATCTTCTGTAAATTTTTCTTGCACTGATCGTTCAATTTTGGTTTCATGAATGTTGAAATTTGTATGTACTGCGCCTTTCTCCTGCATGCCGTCTTGTCTGAAGAAAACTGTTTTTCTACTGCAACTTCTTCTTGAAGGACGACCAGCACTGAAAATGCCACACCGACCATTTTCGTTGCCAGCGGCTGCTTTTGAAATATTTCATGGACTGAGCTTTTCTTGTAAAACCAGTAGCATACGAACTTGTTTCTTTATCGAAAAAATACGAACAATTGTTTGGTTTCTGCGACTGTCTAATACTGCATTCTGAACTTCTTTTCGTGTTTGCGCCTGTTCAACACATGATTTTCAGACATTGTGTGTTAATCTTATTCATGCAGGTGGATTTTTGCCGAACTATTACTAGGATCTAGCAATAGCATTATAGCACGCTATTATTAGGAGCACATATTAACTCAAGCTAAAAGACTTAAAATATGGATGAATCAATTCCCCGCGCATCATCCGAGCCAAGAAAACCGTGGCAAACAGCCGCATTCAGAAAGTAGTAGCTAGCTAGCTAGTGGCCAACAGAATCACTGCTGTTCAGAGCAACAATCCCATAAACAATCTTCTCTAATGTGCCATGCTTCGATTACACACCAGTATTATAAACTGGCCACGTAGATCCTCCTGCCCTTCCCTCGCTCTGATTTCTGTGGCTGGTTTATGCAAAAGATATGTGTAGCCTAACGGCCTGACCATGATTGAGACGCCATCAACTTGGCCTACGTGGAAGCATTCAAGTTGCCTTACTACTCCCTCCATACCGGATTAGAAGGCAAATCTGGCCTTTGGAGAGAAACCGTTTTATTAGGCAAATCCGGGAATTAACTCTCTCAATTAACTACAACGCGTGGGCTAGCCTATAATCACTCCTGTCCTTTCCTTTCTCCAAGGGTTTGCATGTCTCGTGTGAATGCTGCTGCATGCGGTGTGAAACAAAACTGGTAGATCCTTTTGCCATGCATGAAACGCCCATGGGACCTCGACTGCTGGTTTGTCTCCTCTAATTACTAATCGGAACGTTTAACGAGCAAATAAGGAGCCAATCAACAATTGCCTAGGTCCCGCTGCACCAGGTTATTTGCCTTTTAATCCGGTATGGAGGGAGTAGCTATAGTTTGTACTCATGAATGGTTTATTGGCCTGTGGCTGAATAAATTAACACACTGGCCACTCACAAGGGCACAGAACCTTGTCCTAGATTCCATTTATTGGCAACTAAACACCGTTGGGAGAGACAACACACTAGCATGCCTACTTGTGCAGAGAATTTTCTGCTGCTTTAACTGCTTTTGCCACTGGCTAGGATGCCATGTCTTCATTATATTCCTCCCGTAGTTCAGCAGCCATAAAAATAACAATCTTCCGAAGGATCATATACTAGTAAGATAATTCATCTAGTAGTAGTATTAGATATATTTTGTTAGCGGTTGAGTGAGTCGTGGCATGCATGCATATCAGACGCTGGCCTGTTTCTGTTTGCCTATTTGACTATGGACATTGCAAATTGTTTATGGGTTCAGGAGATTGATGCCGAATGATCTCTCTCGTCGCGCAGATTTTCATAACGACTTACTCTATCCCTGGCAAGATCTAATGACAGAAGCATAATCATGATCAGAGATATACAGAGCTGATTAGGATAATTAAACTAGTGGATGATACCTCTCCTCGAAACGAGGAAAGGAAATGGACTCATTGAGATCTCGGCCGGTGCATGCATGTTTCGTGAATATTCTTTGGCAATGATGCGTGCGAGACGACGTGCGTGAGGAGTTGATATACAGATTCAGACAGATCCTTAGCATGGTGGATCGCTTCGATGTTCCGGTTCCAACGACAGTCGACAGCAGAATTTTGTGGAGATCTCGCGCGCATTTCCCCGACACAGCCAATGTGGAGGACAGTTTTTTAGTGCCGGGAGCTGATCGAACGAATGGAGCAAAACGGAGCGACGTCACTGATCAAAATCGTCTCTGAACCTCGAATCTCCTAGCGATGATTACTGGGGTAGCTGGATTCTCTCTTCGGAGTGGTTCATCAGTTTGATTCTTCGATGATATAAAAAAAAATGTTGCTGATTGCGTGGACTGACGCGAGCGTGCATGCTCAATCGCATGTGGTTCGAGAAGCCCACATAAATAGATTTGCATGGTTTGTTACAACACAAAGTAGGGCATCGAATCATGATCGATGACAGAGCAAAGAAGCGGATCAAATTGTTGGTTTGACTCGAAGGAAACCATCTGCTAGAACAATGCATGAAGGTCCACATATGGCATGGCAGGGAGAAATAGGATGGGTTTGGGGGGAGAGAGAGAGAGGATACCACAAAAAAATAGCATTTCATGGCTGACAAACCCATCATGCATGGTTTCATGTAAAATTCGACTCCAACATAACAGCAAACTCATAGCGATTCCTAACTCTGTCACCTTTTTCGTTAATTTGGCACACATAGTGGATATTCTAAGTGTTTGATGTAATCTCATTTCTATTGTTTCTCTTAATTTAACTTTATTCAGATGATATTTTGCTACACCAATCAGCACAGGGGGTTCCCTTCTTTCCCGAGACAAAACAAAGAGATGCTGGAAAATAAAGTTCACCCTCACAGTGCTTGGAAAAACTGAGCATTTGCGAGAGAAAAAATTGAAATATGTAGATTTTTTTGCGAAAAGTCTACCGATCCATCTATTCATAATCCTCAACAGCAGTACAAGAAAACCCCAAATAAGTAGATGTTAAACTATCTACATAATAAGTAGTAAAAAAACCCAGTGAGGTGGTCATGTTTACGGGCGTTGTGCACACTTAAATACGATCGAACAACAATTTTTTTTATCAAAGTAACAAGTCAAAAATAGGCGCGGTGATTATTTCCTCCATTCCAAAATAAGTGTCACAAAATTTTATTTCGAAAGAAAGGCAAAAGACTTACCTTAATTCATTACATAAGGAGAGTTAGAGAACAAAATTTTAAGGTCTACTACCACGAACGACGTCAAATAAGAAAAACAAGTATGCTCTCCCAGTACCTAGATGACCCAAGCGCTTAGCTCCCGCTTAAGCCCAACTATTTTAGATACTTATATATCTATACATTAAAATACGATCTAGATATGTTTATATATCTAATTAAAGTTACGAACACTTATTTTGGGATGCTGCCATTCCACGATTATTTACAGACTAATCAATCAAAGATGATGCCACCAAGATACCGGTCCTAGCTGCCAAGGCACGTGGGAGTTGGGACTGATGGGAGAACCGGAGAAGCCGGAGCTGAGGGCATCTCCAACGGGGTGATCCATTTCGCATCCGTGCGTTCGGATGGGTCGAAACGGACAAAACCGCGGCCCAGCGCGCAGACCCATCCCAAAAACGGATGGCCGCGGCGTCCGGGACGACCCAAACCCGGCCCAAATCTGGGACGAGTTTGCGTGGCCACGGACGCGGAAGCTGGTCGCTCGCGTCCTCCCCTTGTCCGCCCCTGGCCCGCCTGTCTGTCTCCCAAAACAGAAACACTCCACTCCACTCCCAAAACCTAGAGATGACCGACAAAGCGACTGCCGCCGCCACCGCCACCACCGCCACCATCGGAGACGAGGCACAGCTCGCGGCCGTTGCCGCTCCTCCCGTGGAGGCGGCTCCTCAACTGGACGCTCCGGTGGTCGTGGAGCCCGGGCCGCCGACGAAGAAGGCGAAGCCCGAACTCACCTCGGAGCAGAGGGCGATGGAGACCAAGAAGCGGGAGGACCATCGCAGGGCGCTCGAGCAACGGAAGAGGGAGGCCGCCGCCGCGGAGGAGCGGCTGCGGGCGGCGGAGTAGCTCCTCGAACTCCAAACGCAGGGGAAGGCGAGTCTCATAAAAGAGCAGGCGCAGGCCATGCTCTTTTACGGCCACGAAGCGCTCGACCAGCACATGATCATCCCGGGCACCGGCACGGCCTCGGGGGGAGCTCGGCCTCGTCCGTGACCCGGCCCCTTCCTCCAAGGTCAACTGCCCCACCGACTGCCCCGTTTGCGCACGAAATGGGGGCGCATTCAGGGCGGCACGCGTACCCGTCACGGGATGGGTCACCGGAGGTGGGCGAGTCCATGACGGGGCCGTCACCTTCGTCCATTGACCTCAACCATGCGCCGGCGAACTCCAAAGGCCCCAAGCACCTGGGAGCAGCTGCGATGGCCGGTGCACGCAACCTGCTCGACGATTTGTCCGCCGAGCGCGCGCAGTCACCGTCCACCGTGCATGCCCCTCCGTCTTTCCCGCAGACAATGCCGACGACCGTGCCATATCCTTCGACACAGCAGGCTCCCCAGCCACCTCCCATTGACACACAGGAGGGCACAACTGCCTGTCCTGGCAGCATAAACATCGAGGAGGAGCCGTTGATCGGTGAGGAGCTCACACAAGCCGCAGCTGCACAAGCTAGAGGTCGCCGGGTAAGCAAAAGAACCAGCAACTACACGGAGAAGGAGGACAAGGTGCTCGTCGAAGGATGGTTGACCATCGGGCAAGATGCGTTGACAGGTGCCGAGCAAAAGGGGACCGCATTCTGGCGCCGGATCTATGAATACTTCCATGAACTTCGCAAATACAGACAGGAGCCATTTGAGAGCGACCGCAGCGAGATATCGCTCCAAAAGAGGTGGTGAGCAATTCAAACGGAATGCAACAAGTTCCAGGCGGCGTATGATCACGCGAAGCGGATCCCCGTTAGTGGCATGGGTGTGAATGACTTGGTATGATTCTTAACCTCAACTTATTCATCTGATGTTTGCACATATGTTTATCGTTGTTGTATCGCTTTGCTCTAGGTGTGGCAAGCTTTGGAATTCTACAGAGCCAACAATGGAGAAAAGATCTTTGCCTTCCCTCATTGTTGGAAGGAACTCCACGGCACCCCCAAGTTCCAGGAGGGGTACGATGGGTACATGGCGACCTTGACTGGCAACAAGTCCGCCAAAGATGCCACGGTCATTGACCTTGATGGTGGGCAGCCTTGCGGTAGCTCCGCTTCTCGTGCAAGTCGTCCACGCGGCCACAAGTCAACCAAAGCCGACATGAAGCGTGATGCTTCGTCCATGCTATTGTTTGGCACTTTGAAGGAGATGCATGCGGACAGAGAGGTGTCCACGGACAAGAGGGATGAGAGGAGGCGCCGGGAGAAAGAAGAGGACATGAAGCACTACTTTGATGTCCAGAAGAAGAAGCTTGAGATTGAAGAGGTCAAGGCCAAGACCAAAACTAGAGAAATTGAGCTCAAAGAGAGAGAACTTGAGCACATAGCAATGGCAAGGGCCAAAGAGATGGAGGAGAAGGCGAAGGAAGTTGAGCTCAAACGCCAAGCCGAGGACAACCTCATCATGAACACCGACTTGACCAACATAAGCGATGAGAAGATAGCTTGGTTCGAGAAGAGACAGAAGGAGATCCTAGAGCGCCCAAATTGAGTTAGACAATCTCAATTTTAATTTTTATATTTTTCTCAAACTATGGCATATTTTAATTTCTTTATCATGGTACATTTGATATTATTTTATGCCATTCGATATTAATTTATGTTTATTAGATATTGTTCTATATTTTTAAGACATTATTTATAAACATGTGTGGCCAGATGGCATATTTTCCAAAGAAATAGGCGAAGTGGCCAAATGGGTGGCCGCTGCGTTGGACGCAGCGTGCGACCCAAACGGACACGCGGACGCGGAGCGCTGTCTGCGTCTCCGTGCGGCCACCGAAACGGCCTAAAACGGACGGCCCAGCGCGTCTGTTTGGGTCGCGGCGTTGAAGATGCCCTGAGACCCGCAAAACTCGACGAGATCATATCGGACGGTGGCGACAGTTACGGCCGGTCTTGCGTTGCGGTGGTCTGAAGTAGGACGAAAGACCGGCCACTGGCACGATGCACGCATCAGCGTCCTCACATGGATAGGCGCTTGATGTGCATGGTACTAGCTAGCTGGTCTCAATCCTCGACACCGCTAGGGCATCTCCAGCGGGGCGAGGTATTCGGACGCCAACGAATCGTGCATCGTTTTAAATAGTCGAAATTGATTCGCACGTTCATTTTATCGTTCGTGAAAGTCATAATTTAAATTAATAAAAAACATAAAAAGACATTTAAAAGGCCATAAAGGTGTGGTAAAACTAGGTACTGCCTATTGGTCGTCGTCGCTGACGAGGTCGATGAACTCCGACGTCGGCCATGGAAGCTGGTACGTCGGCGGTGGAGGAGGTAGGGCAGGATGCGGCAACGACTGTGGCCAGGCCGTCGCCAAGGCTGTGGTGAAGGAGGCCACGGATCCCAGGCCGGAGCAGCAGCCGGCGCGCCGTCGTTGGAACACGTCGGCGTGGCCAGAGGAGTCGCCGACCTCCCCTGCGCGAGCGCGGACTCGCGGAGCTGGATTCCGAGCCTGTCCCACAAAGCGAGCTTGTTGAGCTCGTCGAGCTCGCTATTGGCCAGTGCCATGGCAACGGCCTCCTCCTCGGTAATGTCCGACGGCTGGGTCTCAGGATCCCAAGCCAGCCCGCCGTCATCGTGATCGTAGTCTGCGCACTCCGCGTGCTCGTCCTCGTCCTCCTGGTCATTCTCCTCTTCTTCCGCGGCGATCTCGCGGTCGAAGTACTCGACATCGCCAAGGTAGCCAGCGTGGCGGCGCGCGTCGAACTCCCATGTCCCGAACGAGATCCAGTTGTAGGAGTTGAGCGCGTACGCTGGATCTTCTCGAAGATCCGGTGGCAAAATCGCTCGGCGGTGGTGCACCTCATCCCGGCGCTCTTGGCCCTCGCGCGGCACGGGAGGACCAGCACACGCCTGGAGTTGAGGTACCAGGCCCCTCGTTTGCGTCCGGCCATGGCACCGGCCGGTTTTCCTCCGAAAGGCGGCGCACGAGCTCGATGCGGACGCCCGACCCGTGGCTTCTTGCCGGACCGCGAGCCGCTAGCCTCGTGGTCGTTCTTGGTCTTGCGGAACAGCCAGCATTTCTTCCCCATGGTGTCGGTCGGGTGGATTGGGTGGGCTCTAGCAATGGTGTGATCGGGAAAATGGGCGCAGACAGCGTACCTTTAAGAGGCTCGGACGCCATCTCGCATTTAATGTTCTGCCACTACGACGCCGCCCAACAGTGCACGCTCGCGGAAGCCTAGGCGCACCATTAACGTGGCCCTGAAAAGCTGCAGGGCGCCGCCCGTAAGTAATGCCGCGGAAGACGAAGCAGACGACGAAACACATCGGCACAACAGGTGGGTGTGCATTGTGCCGATGTCGAAGTAGCCGAGAGTGTGGGTGCTGCAACCTTGGTCAAGGGAGCCGCGCGAGGGATTGCCGTGGTTGATGTCGTGGCCGGTTGCCGGTGTCGATGTAGCCGCAGGCGAGGTGGTGTGCGAGGAGAGGGACGGAGACGCGCCGAGGCAGTCGTGGAGATGGTCGATGCCGAAGTCGATGCAGTCTGAGCCGTCGAGGACGAAGTGCAACCATAGTTTCGCCAGAACCAGGCGCACGTCGGGACGAAGGCATACTCTGGGTTTGCCAGAACCGATTACGCATAGAAGAACTCGGTGGTGACGCGGTCGAGGCTATCGTAGAGGCGATGCCGATGAAGACGTCGTCGAAGCCGATGAAGACGAGGCGCCGGTCCGAGCTTGCCAGCCACGGGGACGCGTCGGGGACGAATGCACGTATCGGTGTTGCCAGTACCGGGCGTGCGGGGGTAGGGAACATTACAAAGTGCGCGCCATGTCGGAGTAGACTAGCAGAGGAGGTCTCGACGACGTGTGTCGGAGTAGAGGAGCAGCTGGCGTAGTCGGGAAAGAGGCGAGGACGCTGGCAGCAAAGTTGTATTGTACAAAGACGTAGAAGGCAGCTAACCCAGCGGTGACCTGGGGTGGTCATGCTGGATGCCTAGACGGGCGTTGCGGTGGTCGGCGAGCTCAGCGCGATCTGGAGTGGTTGGCGAGCCCAGCGGCGACCTGGGGTGGAAGCACGACGGCGGTATACGAAGTAGGCGAGGAAGACCCGGCGGCGTGACGAAGAACATGTGCGGACGGAGGTAACCCGCGCCGAAGGGGTGGCGCTGAGGTGGCCTCGGACGTCGATGCGCGGGGGACGGCGAAGGTGACTGCGTGCGGCAACGCCACGGCCCGAGGGGCCGGCGTGGCTGCAGGGCGCGAGTCGGCGCAGCGGCGGGACACCAGCAGCGACGTACACGCCTCGGAAGGCGCGTCGGAGGCTGGTAGCGTGGACCAAAGGCGGCGGCGCTGCGGCCCGAAGGGGCGACGCAGCGGTAGCCCGATGCTCAATCGGAGGTAGGCGCGTGCTCGGGGACGTGTTTGGCGGAGACGTGCGCGGGGTCGGTTGATCAGACCGATGGCAGCGCTACACGTGCCATGGCGTGGACGACGTGCCGCAGATCGGAGTCATTGGCGTCATTGTCGGTGCTGTCCCGGGGGATGATGGCGAAGAAGAACCAGCGATGGAGACCGTGCAAGCGAAGGCGGCCGGCTGCGATGCAAACGGCGTCCCATGTGCATCGCGTGCATCCGTGCCCCACGGTAGATGGAGGCGGGCCGGCCGAGGCGGAGACGACGTGGGCGAGCCGGCCGAGGCGGAGACGACGTGGGCGAGCCGGCCGCGGCGAGTCAACCGCGGTGGCCGGTGTAGGACGGATGATGGAGGTGAGCCGGTGCGAAGTCGACGCCGAGGTTGGATCAGAGGCGCGTGATGACGGCGGCGGTGGGCGACTCAATCCGATCTATGATCGGCAAAACCAAAAAAGAAAACGCCGGTAGAGCGACCTGCAGACAAAAAAAAATCGATCTAAAGATCGAAAAAAAAAACTCGAGGGCAGCGGATCAACGGATCGGCGGACGAACCCTCATACGGGTTGCGCGGCCCCCGGAGTAGATCATGGAGATCGACCTCCCCGGAGGCGGCGCGGAACGGAAGCTTGGGCGGCGGCTAGGTTAGGATCGACGCCGCTGTGATACCATGTTAAACTATAGAGAGACATGCGGAATATGTTAGATGTTGTATTGAGCCTCTCGGGCGAGTATATATTGGGGTATAGACTTGAAGGCTAAGATAGCTCTTCTAGAGACATGGTACGCAGAGATTACAAATTCTAGACTATCTAATATACATATACCAAATATATTTCTAGCAGTCCAAATTAATGCGATGGGCATGGGGTTATAGCCACTTGTAACCCCCAAAAGTCAGCCACGATGCGACGGAGAAGTTGCAACTATGGAGCTTTTTGGAGAGCCAAGAGTACACTTACTGCTGACAGTGGTGCCTGTCCCTGTGGTCGCAGATAGCCGCGGTAAAGAAAAGTTCTCTTGCTGTTGGATGACGAGAGGATGGCTTGATGAATTCGCGTTGGAGACAGACGAGAGGTGAGTGGTCGCAGGGGTCAAGAGATCCTTTCACCTACACCGCCACCCTGCTCTGAATTCTTCGTGTGATAGCACCATCTTTTAGCATTTTCCCTCCCCTGGAATTCGTCGTCTGATCACAACTCCGGAAGATCGTACCTCCAGTGCGGGATATCTGAGTTCGTGGGGGATAGAAATGGTATATTCTGCCATGTATGTCTGACAAGACGGATTGCGCATTTGCCATTTCGATCCACATGTCATTCCTGTCCCCATTTGATGGCTCGGACGATCCCGTGTCGACTGTCGGGCAAGGGATTCGTAGTTCTTTCTAGCTACTAGTTCGACACGATGGTCCTGATTAGATCGATGGTCCTGCCTGCTGCCTGCTGCCTGCCAGCTCTCCATGCGACGAGTTAGTCGCCGATCGTGGTCGCCATCTTGTCTGAAGAAAAATCATCACCATCACTTCGGCTTACCAGCAAAGTGTCTGTCACACTGATCGTTTCATTTTAGTTTTCAAGAATGCTGAAATCGGTATGTACTGCCTCTTTTTTTCTTGCATTTCATCTTGTCTGAAGAATTTTTCGATCTACTATTCATTTTTCTGGCAGGACCAGGAGAGAAAATGTCACACTGATCATTTTGGTTGCGGCGTGCGGCTGCTTTTGAAAAATTCCATGGACTGGGCCTTTTTCTTATAAAACAGAAGATTCAGCACTTGTTTGGTTGCTGCATGCGGCTGTCCGTATGGATTCTCAACTTCTTTCCTCACTGCAGCTGTTCAGCACATGATTTTCAGAGAATGGGTATAAATTTTATTAATGCAGAAGGATTGCTGCCGAGTTATTCGTAGGAGCTAGCAATAGCATCACAGCACAATATTATTATCAACTCAAACTAAAGTAAGCATGGATCAATTCCCCGCGCATCATCGGGAACCATGAAAAGCTTTAGGCTGGTCATAGTGGGGAGTAATTTAAACTAGTAACATATGCCATGTTACTAATCTAGGTTACTACCTTCATAGTGGGTAAGACTACTCATAGTGGGAGTAACATAGGTAGTAACATAGTACTACATGCAATGCCAACTAAGCATTTTGGTGACATGACAAGTCATTAATTGAAGAAAGAGAGAGTTGTGGTAACTAGCTATGTTACCATCACATCACACATTCCAAGACAATATGAGTCTACAACTTAATAAATATGACTTTGCATGACACCACATATATGTTACTACCCACTATGAAGGTAGTAACATAGAGTAGTAACATGTAGATGTTACTACTCCATGTTACTCCCCACTATGACTAGCCTATATGTGGTGTCATGCATTGTGTTATTTATTATGTTGTAGACTCATCTTGCCTTGGGGTGTATGATGTTATGGTAACATAGCTAGTTACCACCTCGCTCTTTTTTTTCATTTGTTGGCATGCCATGTCACCAAAATATCTTGAAATATCTGATGTTGCTAGCTACTACCTCTGACCCAAGGAATAAGGCGCACACGTATTTCAAGACGAACTTTGACCGTAAAAATTGAGCAACAAAATCTTGATTATATTATATGTAGTTAGTATCGTTGGATTCGTATTGAAAAGCACTTTCTAATGATGATAATTTCATACAAACAATATTTATATATTTGAAGCAATTCTTGGTCAAACAAAAAGCACGTAAAACGAGGGCGCCTTATTCCTTGAATCGGAGGGAGTATGTAACATGTAGATGTTACTACTCCATGTTACTCCCCACTATGACTAGCCTATATGTGGTGTCATGCATTGTGTTATTTATTATGTTGTAGACTTATCTTGCCTTGGGGTGTATGATGTTATGGTAACATAGCTAGTTACCACCTCACTCTTTTTTTTCATTTGTTGGCATGCCATGTCACCAAAATATCTTGAAATATCTGATGTTGCTAGCTATGTTACTGAGCAGTCTTGCACATTGTAAACTGGTCACGTCGATCCTCCGTCCCTTCTCTCGCTTTGATTTCTCTGGCTGCTTTGGGGAGAGTTCTGTGTATGTTTGTGTAGCCTGACCCCTGATTGAGATCCCATCAACTTGGCGTAGGTGAATGCATTCAACTTGAAGTAGAAGTACGTACTTGATGAATGGTTTATGTGGGCTGAATAAAGTAACACGCTCGCCACTCACAAGGGCACATAACCCTGTCCTAGATTCCAATTATTGCCTCTAAACACAAGGCAATCAGAGCAAGTGGCACACCGTTGGGACAGACAGCTCGCTGGGGCTACCACACACCCCTACTTGCGCAGAGAACCTTCGGCTGCTTTAACACTAGCTACTTTCGCCACTAGCTAGGATGGCATGTGTTCATTATATTCCTCCTGTCACTACGGGAGCGACGCCGTGGGCCGACGGCCCCGCACCGTCGGCACAGGTAAGTCCACCGTCGGCACCGTCTCTGCCGACGGTGACCGTCCGGCGTACGATCGTCGGCACGAGAGGCGTCGGGGTTCGCGCAGGCACCGTCGGCGTAGAAGGACACCGTCGGCACAGCCGTACGCCGACGGCTGGACGGTGGCCGTCGGCCGCACCATCGTCGGCACACCCAGCTCGCCGTCACGTCAGCTGCCGTCAACGTGCCCGCCTGTGCCGACGGTTTGACCGTCGGCACAGTTTCACCCTTTTTTTTCCCAGAAACGGCGGGAACCCGTGACGATTTGAACTGGGAAAAAATGGCGCGAACGGCACGGCTGTGCCGACGGTGTCACCGTCGGCACGAGTCCTGCCATTTGGCACAGCCACGGGCTCGTGCCGACGGTGACACCGTCGGCACAACTGCTGCCCGCATTTTTTTTATTTCCCCGATTTTGCTCCATTTGCACAGCAATTGCATATAAAATAGCAAGTATCATATATGAATTGCACACATATAGGTCACATCACGGATATAGCACAAATATGGCACCAAATCCCAAATTTAGTACAAATATAGCACACAAGCAATACGGTACATATAGTCATCCTACATAGATCATTCTACACATATAGCATGTGTCATGTGCTAGTACAATGTAGAAACTATGGTGGTGCACCACCCGGCGGACCCGAGTACTCATCTAGCTCCGCTTGGGTGAAGCGAGGCCGGAATACTTCGACGGTGCTCGGGGAGGTAGAACCACGACGAGAGCCACCGGAAGCGTAACCATGCCGAGGTTCGGCGAAGCACCGAGGAGAATGGCGACCGGGGTGCATCGGCGTACCACAAGGAGTGTCGTTCCCGGATTCTCCCAATCCCTACATGTTGGAGGGAGTTAGCAACTTAGCCATGTAACACCAAGTTAGCAACTTAGCCAAGTTAGCAACTTACCGGGGTCAACTGACGCTGACGCTTGTACATGCAATAGAACTCCTCCTTGGACGGGAACACTGGCGTCGGCCCCGGATGAGGCGGCTCTGGGAGTGGTTCCTCTCGCACTCCAGTCATCATGAACCGAGTGAAACTCTGCAAGAAACGGAAGAGATAGCTCAGATTCAAACATGGGGACTTAAGATGTTTTGCAACCAAGGAGATTGAAACTTACCGCCATCTGGTTGCTCGTCCACTGGGCATAGGCATCTCTCACAAGGTCATGCTCCTTAATCTTCTCGAGATACTCCTCGTAAGCTAGTTCATAGGCCTCCTCGAGCTGAGTCTACAATTTCAGAAATAATGTGTCTCATCAACATAGCCATTCAGGAACAAGAGTCAAAACAGAGGATGAAAGTGTGGATGACTTACATCTACCTCTACCCGAGAACGGCATGTAGTCCGCGAGGAGGTAGCGTAGGCTGCCGGAGGGGAGGGTAGCCTTGATCTCGCGTGAAGTTCCTCCGAGGCTTGAAACCCCCAGCAAGGCAGGCAGGACGTCCATGCGGCTGGCCGCACCCCGCCAGCATCATCGCCACCTCGTCGACCGGCTCGGTCATAGGGTCCTCCACCTCTGGATGGAGCTTGGCGTACTCCTCGCAGAGTATTTTTCCTTGCTCTCTTTGGCCTTGCCGTAGTACATCTCAGTGCGCGGGCCGAGGCTCGTTCGGACCCGGCGTCACCACCTTCATGTGTGTCCACGCTTCCATCTGACCAACTTCCCTCCCGAGCTTCTTCCCCGCATCACAAAACAAATGTTATGCATATCATCGAAAATCAAAAAATGCAGCTTGTTCCATTTTTGTATGTACCGGACGGTCCCGATAGCGATCGGTGCCGCTGCTCCCCGCACCGTGTGTTCCCCGATTCCCACGGTTGGCCTTGTTCCGGTCGCTCACGGCCTTGAAATCGGGGTTTTCGCCGACCCAATTCTTGACCAACTCCATGAAGGCGGCCCTCTTATTATCAGCCCAATGTGGTACAACCTGCAAAATCAAAACTCATTTGAAGAACAAACAATATAGTTGCAAGTTAGCCGAAGTACATAGAATCGCATTGACAATTACTTACCAACATGAAGTCCTCTATCGTCATAGCCGGGGCGAGTCCCTTCACAATCTCGAGCTTTGTGTACCTTACGCCCGCTCAAGCATAGAAGTGGCCGATGCACGTGATCCTCTGGGTTGTACCACCGCTGCCGTGTCAACTTCCGACACATGTTACGGAGGATCACGTCCGCCCTCTCCTTATGCTCGCCGCCACCCTATAATTGCGCCGCAATCAAGCATAACGTAAAGTGTGAGAGGCATGAGTTATCACGGTGGGGTAATCAACTACATATGAACGAAACCCAAAGAGTATGCATTACGTACCCAAAACTTCTTGATCACGGCGTCGGCGGCGGAAGTAAAGCCAGGGTAAGGCGCTATCTCAAAGTCTTCCCAAGTGTAGGCTAGCTTGGACTCGCCTCCAAGGACCGGAGTGTACATCCCCGGCCAGCACTTCCTAATAGCAGCTCCAATCAGACTCCCTGGCACGCGGACATTCTTCCCCGTATATGTGAAATTTCTGCACAATTATCAAACATTAGAGAAATGCTAAGTGTCATAACAAAAATGAAATCACCTTACTACTTACTCTATAGTTCCCGGGACAAGGAGCCACTTGTCATCCTCCGTAGCAGGTTCCTTACTCTCATCGGGAACCCGCGCTTCCCCACGAATCCGTAACTTCTTCGGAGCCATCTCCGTCGAAGCCTCCTCGTCCCTAGACTCCTCCTCCTCCTCCTCCCTAGTGTCCTCCTCCTCCCTAGTGTCCTCCTCCTCGTCCATAGACTCGTGAAGCCACCGAGCCGTGCAGCAGGGAATGTCGGCTAGAAGGAGCCGTGCATCCCCCCTCGTCCCTCCGGCCTCGTCCTCCCCTCGTCCTCCGGCCTCGTCCCTCCCCTCGTCCTCCAGCCTCGTCCACCCCTCGTCCACCCCCTCGTCCTCCCCGTCCTCCGTCTCGCGTCTTCGTAACGCCGGGTGGGAACAATGGGTCTTCCACTCCGTCCGGAAGCACCCGGCCCCGGCTTCCGCCGATGCATCCGATCAAGCAAGGAGCTCGATGATGCCTTCCGTCCGCTCATATTGGGCAATTACCTCGCATAAGAAAAGAGAAAATAATTAATAAGCATGTTGAAAATAAGTAAACACTAAGCATAATGACAAATGTAGGTACTAAGCATAATGAAAAATGTAGGTACTAAGCATAATGAAAAATGTAGGTACTAAGCATAATGACAATGTAGGTACTAAGCATAATGACAAATGTATGTATTAAGCATAATGATAATGTAGGTACTAAGCATAAAAGACCCTCACCATTCATCACCACTCTCATCTCTAGGCATTGGGTTCTCAGCCTCACTATCAAAATCAGCATCATATGAGTATTCATGGTCGGCATTGGGTTCCGGTTGAGTCTCGACAATGTTGTCTTTGTTCGCATTGCGCTTGGTGAGCATAGCTATGTCCTTCAGGTCCACCACGGTCTCACCACGCATTTGTACATCGTTGTGGAGCTCCTGAAGACCTATGTCTATTTGAAGGTCCCCGAACCGCTCTTCCTCTTGATAGAAAATTCCCTCATATGTTACCGGGTCAATGTTGTTGTAATCGTCCTCGGAGGGGATGGGTAGCTTACCATGTGGCGATACTGGAACACGACTTCCCAGCCCATGAGTTCCTCATTCCGACATGGGTAGGACAAATAATAAACTTGCTTGGTTTGGTGAGCCACAACATAGACGTCGGATCCGCCGTAGGTGGTTGTAGGCCTAACTTCAACTAAACCAATGGAGGGGGTGCTTCTCATTCCACCGTGTGGGTCAAACCAATGGCATTTGAACACAAAGAGCTTGAGTTCTATGTTTGCGTTGTTGAACGTCAACTCGTATACCTTTTGTAACCTTCCATAGTAATCAAGATCATCGGCTCCACGGGTGTAGACCCCAGTATTTATTGTTTTTGCATTAGGCCGGTTCTTCCGGTGAAACTCCGTATGGAAGCGATACCCATTTACATCATACTTCTCATGCGTATGGACTCTACGGTTAAAACCCTGGGAAACGCATCTCAACTCGTCTGTCATCTCAACGTTGGGATCAGCTCCCTACAAGTTTAGTTCAGATTATTCTGTGCATTAGTTACGTGTAATAAGACAAGTCACGGATTGCAAAGTAAGAGGAACATTTGAGAAATTACTTTTTCATAGAACCAGCTTCACGAAGCTTTTATTTAAGGGCGGGGCACCCTCTTTCGTAAGAGTGTACTCACTCGCGTGGGAGTGGGACCATTTCTTCCCGACCACATTTCATCATGGAATTGGCTGAAAGGAGAAAATACGTATTAGACCAAAACCAAGTTATCGGTTGCAAAGTAATTGGTTCATCATTTTACCTCATGAAATCGACCACTTCATCCATGTTCATAAGCACGTAAAGCATTATGCAATCCTTCTCTTCTGGCGAAATGTTCTCCACTTTTGAGGCACCGGCCTTGCCACCGGGATATTGGAAGAGCAAGAGCTTTGGGTCACGCTTGGGCTCGTCGGAATTGTACCGAGCGACCGGGTTATGCTTAGTGGGCACATCATTGGCATAGTACATTATCGTGGCGTCCGCCATCTCATGGAGGAGAGTTGCCTCAGCTATGCATGCTTCAATCTTATTTTTGTTTCCACATTTGTACCGAATATACTTGAACTCCCTCTCAATACAAAACCGCCAACGATATCGCACCGGTCCCCCCAAGAGTGCCTCGTTGGCGAGATGCACGATGAGATGTAACATCGGAGTGAAGAAGCCCGGGGGAATATCATCTCTAACTTGCATAGCATGTCCGGCACTTGCTTCCGCAGCTTCTCAATCACCTCGGTACATATCTGCTTAGCACGTGACCGTGCGGAAAAAATGGCTCACCTCCGCAAGCACTCGCCGTACATGATCGGGGAGATACCCTCGAAGCATCACCGGCATCAGCCCGCTCAATCCATATATGATAGTCGTGACTCTTGAGCCCGTTTATTTTTCCTGTAGCAAGATTGACTCCTTACTCATATTCGAACAATAACCATCGTGGAACATCACGTCATATTTGAGCCACGTAAATGCCTCCTTCTTGTCGGCGCTATCAAGACAAGTACTTGGCATGCGGCTTTAACCAACCTTTTCGATTGCCCTCGTGAGGCTGCATGTGTAGAGCCACCCTCGTCGCATATCTCCTCAATATCGACTCTAGCTGAAACATTATCCCTTGACTTGCCTCGGTATGTTGCAGCAGGTGTTAAGGAATGCCTCCCCGCAATTCTTTTCGGTGTGCATCATATCGATATTATGGGGAAGTTCAAGGTCCTTGTAATACTCGAGCTCGTTATGCCTCGCTATGTGAGTCCAAGCTGTGCGTTTTACCATATCCCTCAAATTGGTGGCCGGGTTCCTTACTAGGCCGGAGAGCACGTAGCTCAAGCATCAACAGCTTGCACCATCGAACTTTGGTATTTCTTTATGTTCAAGCACAACTACGCCTTTCGTGAAGTTCTTCTTGTCGATCCGAACCGATGCCCGGACTCGAGGAACTTGCGGTGTTTGTCAAAGGCAACATATTTGTGTCCAGCTTTTAGGTGCCTGAATTCTAGTTCGTGCTCGCACACTCGGGCATGGAAACTTACCAGCTGTACTCATGCCCACGGAATAGGGCGTACCCGGGTAGGTCATGCATCGAATAGTGGAACCAAACTTTCATGATGAAGTTTCTCTTTGAGGCTCTGGTCGTATGTCAATGTACCGTGATGCCACGAGTGGTGCAAATCATCCACAAGTGGTTGCATTAAGACACTCAATTTCTTCCCTGGATATTCAGGCCCTGGAAGGATCATCGACAAGAATATGTTCTTCCTTTGCATTACGACTCCAGGAGGGAGATTGAGCGGAATAACAAACACGGGCCAGCAGCTGTACGCGGCAGTCGACATACCATATGGGTTGAATCCATCGGTTGCTATCGCAATTCTAACATTCCGAGCCTCACTTGCCTCATTTGGGTGCTTTTCATCGAAGTGCTTCCATGATTGACCATCGATGGATGTACCATGGGTACCCGTTTCTTCTCGTCCTGCAATCTTATCCCGGTCTTATGCCATGTCATCTCGCTTGGCGTCTCCTCGAACATGTAAAGCCGCTGGATTCTTTTGATGAATGGGAGATAACGAAGAATCTTTATGGCTACTTTTGTCCGCCTCTTCCGACCATTGCCTACATCTACCTCATGATACCTAGAGTGACCACACTTGGCACAAGTATTTGTCATCCGCATAGTCTTTCCAAAACAAAAGGCAAAGTTTTGGACAGACATCATATGTTACATAATCCATTTTCAATGCTTTCAAGATTTTCTTCGTTTCGTACATGGTCTTGGGCAAGCAATGACCTTCAGGCAACATGTTACCTACTCGTGCTCGAGTCTTTTCAAAGGATGCTCGAGTACTCTCAAACATGCACTTGTCGGCTAGCAACCGCGTGATGCCATCAAGTTGAGACATTTTTGCACCCGGTATAGAGGCCTCCTAGCCGAGGCCATCATATCAATGAAGGCCCTCGCGGTTGGCTCAGGTTCCTCCTCCGGAAGTTCCTCCGGTTGTGGCGGTCCCTCCGGTTCGGGCGGTTCCTCCGGTTCGGACTCGTTCGTCCCATGGTAACTCCGGCATGTCAGCATCCCGAAGATCATCTAGCAAGTTTAAGATGCCATCGTTCTCATTGCCATCGATCCGCTGCCGCATCACCTCACCTCTATCACGTTCGTGCCGAGAAAAGTCGACCGGCGGGTCGTAGTCACGCATATACCCATTCCACCAAAGGTGTTTAGTCATCTCTAGAATATCCTTAGGATGACGCCTCCTGCAGTACACTGCAAGGGCAACGGGGACGAACGACCCCCTTCGAACCACGAGCTAACTCCTTCACTAACAAATCGGTCTTCCATTTCCATTCATCTGTTACTTGAGTCGAACTAACACGGCCACTGTACATCCACTCATTATCAGCCATCCTGCTTTATTGCGTGACAAACAACAAATAGTAGCATGAAATTGAATGCATCATATTTTTATTTTTCTACCGGCGAAAACGCGTGCATCAACCTACATCTCTACTAGGTGGGCTCCTAGCAGCCTCGGACTCAGTAGTTGGGTACGTTCTCCACGTTAGCTCGGGTGCGAGACGAATTTCGGCAGCACCTCCCCGCTGCTCTCCCGATACACGTCTCGGCAAAAGCCGAGAGGATGTGCATCCGGAGAACAACAGGGAGGCGCTCGACGAAACTCTGTCTCGCACCCGAGCGTAACGTGGAAAACGTACCCAACTACGGGTCCGGCGACTGTCCCGTAAATGCCACAAGCGTTACGGTTCAAAATATGCTGACCACTAATGCATATTTATCCGCGTAACGCTTGCGGACGGGAATTGACACCTAGGTTACGCGACTTCACGGAGAAATTAAATCTAATGACATAAAAAATGCGGAGGGGGAGTCGGCAATTCAGCTCACCCTCGGCTGTAGAGGAAGTAGTCGAACAACCGGCGATGTCGACGGCCGTGAGAGATGCGCCGCAAGATCCTAGTTAAAATAATAAAAATTTGTCAATGCAAATTCATCAATTGATCAAACAAATGTTCTACAAAATTCTAATTTATTTCATTTCAATTTCCATTTCTATTCCTTCATTTTCATTTCAATATTTTACCAATTCCTATTTCTATTCCATTTCCTATTTCATTTCAATTTCATTTCAATTTCATTTCAATATTTTCTATTTCTATTCCATTTCATCTTTCCTATTTCTATTTCATTTTCATACTACTAAAAAGCTAATTCCTACTAGTAAAAAGCTACAAAAAAGAAAAAAAATGGAGCTTACAGGGGTGGCGGGCCGGCTCGGCTGTTGCGGGGGAGGCGCGGAGGCGGGTGGTGGCGCGGAGGCGGGTGGCGGCGCGAGGCCGGGGCGGCGGCGGGTCGGGGCCGGGGCGGAGGCGGGTCGGGGCCGGGCCGGAGGCGGCGTGCTCGGCTACCGGCGGCGCGGAGGCGGGTGGCGGCGCGAGGCCGGGGCGGCGGCGGGTCGGGGCCGGGCGGAGGCGGGTCGGGGCCGGGGCGGAGGCGGGTCGGGGTCGGGGCCGGGCGCGGAGGCGGCGTGCCGGCGGCGGGATCCGCGGGCGGCGGCGGGATCCGGCGGGCGGCACGGGTGGCGGCGGGTGGTGGCGGCGCGGCGGCCGGGAGGGGATGGCGGCGGCGCAGCGGACCAGGGCGTGGGCGTGGGCGCGTGCGCGTGTGCGTGGAGGGAGATGGCTCGGTGGCCCCGCGCGCGTGCCGACCACAGTTAAGTGGCCAGGCTGTGCCGACGGCCTAGCTGTGCCGACGGCCACCGTCGGCACAGTTAGGTTTTTTTTTTTAAATAAATACTGTTTTTTATTATTATTATTTTTTTTAAAATAAATACTGTCACTATTTACTAAACCCTAACCCTATAGGTTAAATCCTAAACACTAACCCTAACACTAACCCTAAACACTAACCCTAACCCTATAGGTTGTGTCACCGTCGGCACAAGTAGTTTTTTTGTTTTTTTATTTTTTATTTTTTAAAATAAATACTATCAGTATTTACTCGCAAATAATAAGAATAGAATAGATCATCTCAAACCCTAACCCTAAACACTAACCCTAATCAATTACTATAGAACCCCCTGTCCGAGAAGCCGGACACACCCGGGGGGGGTAGCATTGGATGTAGAACCATCACAAATCACTTATGTGCATGCCATGTAGACACACACAAGTTTTGGGGCCATTCCCTAGATCCGATGCTCGATTTCGAAGAAACCCTAGTTCCGTTGACCGCGCCGTCTACCCCTTTGATCGCATCCCATCGGGGTCCCCGGTGGGCGTGTGCCTCCATTTGAGCTTGGTTAGGTCATAGGTACATGTGGAAACAAGGATCATCCCATATGATCACAAGGTTCTCTCCGGTTCACCTCCGAGGAGTTCCCCTATACATGCGGATCCGCCTAAGTGTAGGAACCCCTGTCCGAGAAGCCGGACACACCGGGGGGTAGCATTGGATGTAGAGCCATCACAAATCACTTATGTGCATGCCATGTGGACACACACAAGTTTTGGGGCCATTCCCTAGATCCGATGCTCGATTTCCGAAGAAACCCTAGTCTCGTTGACCGCGCTCGTCTACCCCTTTGATCGCATCCCATCGGGGTCCCCCGGTGGGCGTGTGCCTCCATTTGAGCTTGGTTAGGTCATAGGTACATGTGGAAACAAGGATCATCCCATATGATCACAAGGTTCTCTCCGGTTCACCTCCGAGGGAGTTCCCCCTATACATGCGAGACCGCCTAAGTGTAGGAACCCCTGTCCGAGAAGCCGGACACACCCGGGGGGTAGCATTGGATGTAGAGCCATCACAAATCACTTATGTGCATGCCATGTGGACACACACAAGTTTTGGGGCCATTCCCTAGATCCGATGCTCGATTTCCGAAGAAACCCTAGTTACGTTGACCGCGCCGTCTACCCCTTTGACCGCATCCCATCGGGGGTCCCCGGTGGGCGTGTGCCTCCATTTGAGCTTGGTTAGGTCATAGGTACATGTGGAAACAAGGATCATCCCATATGATCACAAGGTTCTCTCCGGTTCACCTCCGAGGAGTTCCCCCTATACATGCGGGATCCGCCTAAGTGTAGGAACCCCTCGTCCGAGAAGCCGGACACACCCGGGGGTAGCATTGGATGTAGAGCCATCACAAATCACTTATGTGCATGCCATGTGGACACACACAAGTTTTGGGGCCATTCCCTAGATCCGATGCTCGATTTCCGAAGAAACCCTAGTTCGTTGACCGCGCCGTCTACCCCTTTGATCGCATCCCATCGGGGTCCCCGGTGGGCGTGTGCCTCCATTTGAGCTTGGTTAGGTCATAGGTACATGTGGAAACAAGGATCATCCCATATGATCACAAGGTTCTCTCCGGTTCACCTCCGAGGAGTTCCCCCTATACATGCGGAATCCGCCTAAGTGTAGGAACCCCCGTCCGAGAAGCCGGACACACCGTGGGGTAGCATTGGATGTAGAGCCATCACAAATCACTTATGTGCATGCCATGTGGACACACACAAGTTTTGGGGCCATTCCCTAGATCCGATGCTCGATTTCCGAAGAAACCCTAGTTCCGTTGACCGCGCTCGTCTACCCCTTTGATCGCATCCCATCGGGGTCCCCGGTGGGCGTGTGCCTCCATTTGAGCTTGGTTAGGTCATAGGTACATGTGGAAACAAGGATCATCCCATATGATCACAAGGTTCTCTCCCGGTTCACCTCCGAGGAGTTCCCCCTATACATGCGGAATCCGCCTAAGTGTAGGAACCCCTCGTCCGAGAAGCCGGACACACCCGGGGGTAGCATTGGATGTAGAGCCATCACAAATCACTTATGTGCATGCCATGTGGACACACACAAGTTTTGGGGCCATTCCCTAGATCCGATGCTCGATTTCCGAAGAAACCCTAGTTCCGTTGACCGCGCCGTCTACCCCTTTGATCGCATCCCATCGGGGTCCCCGGTGGGCGTGTGCCTCCATTTGAGCTTGGTTAGGTCATAGGTACATGTGGAAACAAGGATCATCCCATATGATCACAAGGTTCTCTCCGGTTCACCTCCGAGGAGTTCCCCCTATACATGCGAGATCCGCCTAAGTGTAGGAACCCCCTGTCCGAGAAGCCGGACACACCGGGGGGGTAGCATTGGATGTAGAACCATCACAAATCACTTATGTGCATGCCATGTGGACACACACAAGTTTTGGGGCCATTCCCTAGATCCGATGCTCGATTTCTGAAGAAACCCTAGTTCTGTTGACCGCGCCGTCTACCCCTTTGATCGCATCCCATCGGGGTCCCCGGTGGGCGTGTGCCTCCATTTGAGCTTGGTTAGGTCATAGGTACATGTGGAAACAAGGATCATCCCATATGATCACAAGGTTCTCTCCGGTTCACCTCCGAGGGAGTTCCCCCCTATACATGCAGAATCTGCCTAAGTGTAGGAACCCCCTGTCCGAGAAGCCGGACACACCCGGGGGGTAGCATTGGATGTAGAGCCATCACAAATCACTTATGTGCATGCCATGTGGACACACACAAGTTTTGGGGCCATTCCCTAGATCCGATGCTCGATTTACGAAGAAACCCTAGTTACGTTGACCGCGCCGTCTACCCCTTTGATCGCATCCCATCGGGGGTCCCCGGTGGGCGTGTGCCTCCATTTGAGCTTGGTTAGGTCATAGGTACATGTGGAAACCCTTTCCCGCTCTTTTTTCCCGCCCACCCTTTCCCGCTCCTTCTCTCCTGCCCTTTTTTTTCCCGCCCACCCTTTCCCGCTGCTTCTCTCCCGCCCTTTTTTCCCGCCCACCCTTTCCCGCTCCTTCTCTCCCGCCTTTTTTTCCGCCATGATTTCCCGCCAAGTTTTCCCGCCCACCATTTCCCGCCCATTCTCTCCCGCCAAGTTCTCCCGCCGTTTCGGCCCCTTGCCGGCCTATATATAGCCATGTCTTCTCCACTAACAAGCACCAGACAACATTTCTCCCTTCATCGCTTCTCTCATCCAATAGAACCACAAAATCCTCTAAGCTGCCGCCGAGATGGCTCCTCGTCGCCGTAGCAACACGGGCTTCATCGGCGTTCGCCGGCGGCCTGCGGGACATTTCGCGGCTGAAATCACCGCCGGTGGTACGCGTGTGTGGCTCGGCACCTTCTACACGAAGGAGGCTGCTGCCCGCGCATACGACGTTGCGGCTTGGAGGTTTGGCCGGCCGCGCCACGAAATGAATTTCCCGGAGGTCAGGTCTCTGACGGAAGCTCAGAGTCTCTCTACTGAGCCGCTTCTTCGCTCACAGGGTGAAGCGCGGCGGTACAGGGCTGGCCAGCGGCGGATTGATACCACCGAGGCGGACGAGCAGTTCATGGCACGGTGGCGCGGAGACCATCCCGGAGACGTCGAGGCAACGCGCGCATTCCGGAAGGAGAAGCGGACGTACGGAGAGAGAGAGGAGGGCGGGAAAGCGGCGAGGAAGGCCGAGGTTGAAGCAGAGTACGCCAAAGGAGAGGCGTCGACATGGGGGGAGAATGATGAACGGTGGTCGTGGAACCTCACAACCACCGCTTCAGAGGACACCCCCAGCGAGGATGAAGATTTCGACTTCTCTGATTAATATGTGTGTGTGTCGAGTCCGTGTGTCTAGCGGGTCATGTGTCGACCCAGTGTTAAGTGATTTGTTCGTGTGTGGGTGTTGTTCTTGGGTCTAGTTCTTTAAGTGTTTAGGTTCCTGTGTGTGGGTGTAGTTTCTTTAAGTGTTTTGGTTCCTGTGTGTGGGTGCAGTTCTTTAACTGTTTCGGTTCGTGTGTGGGTCTAGTTCTGTAAGCGCTTTGGTATGTGTGTGAGTCTATTTATTTAAGTGTTTTGTATCGTGTCTGGGTCTTAAGTTCTTAAGTATATCACTTGTGTGTCCTTATACCACCCTTATACATATATAGGTTTCCCGCAAAGGGGTTCGCCAAACTAGCGATAAGAAAGAAATAAACAAATAAAAATGATTGGGATTATCAATTATATGTAGTAAAAAATGTTAAATAAAAAATATTAAATAAAATTGATCGGCTGTGCCGACGGCCGAGGTTGTGCCGTGGGCCACCGTCGGCACAGTAGGAGAAGGGACCCAGTTGTCAGGCTCTGGGCCGACGGCCGAGGTTGCGCCGTGGGCCACCGTCGGCACAGCGTAGACGGCGCCGTGACAGCGTAACGGCTGGGCCCACCTACCAGCGCCTGTGCCGACGGGTGAGTCTGTGCCGACGGTGACCTTCGGGCGCTCTATATTTGTGGCGACGGCCATGGTTGCGCCGACGGTGACCGTCGGTGTAGCTTGGAGTGTGCCGACGGCCGGCCTATGCCGACGGTCAACTCCGTCGCCGGTCGACGAGGGCTTCTGTGCCGACGGCCCCGACATTTGGCCGTCGGCACATCGCGTGGCCGTCGGCACATGCCGGCTCTCCCGTAGTGTGTAGTTCAGCAAGTAACACTAGTTATTAACAATCATCGAGAGTATTGCATAATATATAGTCCCAGGGAGTGGCATTTTGGCACCCGGAAGTATATAGTCCCAGGGAGTGGCGTTTTTTTGACATTTCAAAATGTTTTCCCGGGAGCATATACTACCATGTGCCGAATTAAATTTCTGGTCACTATGCTTTATTGTACTAACTCCGTTTCAATGAATAAGACGTCCTCGTTTTACGTGATTTTAATTTGACCAAGAATTACTTCAAATTGATAAAAGTTGTTTGTATGAAATAAATATCATTAAAAATGCTTTTCAATACGAATCCAACGATACTAATTACGCCGTCGAGCTGCTGCTTGCGTGTTGTGTCGGGGGCAGTGCGATCTACGCCGATGGAGGCGCAGCCAGACACTCGGTCCAGATGGGACACAGCAGCCAACGGGGCACGATGCTTGTATTTTTTCTTGAGATAACAACTAAACAACTCTAAAAATGAAGAAAAATACTTTCAAAACGCAATCAAGCCCATCGGCCTCGTCGTCACCAACCAAGTACAAGGACCGGATCCAGAAGCAGCGCATCTTCCAACACCATCGTATCACTGCCGCCGCCTTCGCCACACTGGATTTTGAACACTGATGGAGTGCGCACCCCAGAGGGTGAGAGCTAATAATCTTTTCCAGACCATCGGACAGGCAGGAGATGGGGAAGAGCAAGCAGTACCTTCAAACGAAGAACCCCGAGCCGTAGACCCAAACCACCAGAAGAATGATCCACCATCTGGCAGGTTTAGGCATCAACACATCAAATCACCTCATTCCCTCGCCACCAAGGCCGGCCGAAAGAAGCTGCAAGACACGGTAGCCGCACACCACCAGAAGAACACAAACGACCCTAAAAAGGAAGACGGTGGTGCCATCCCCTTCCCCTCCCTCGCCACCACGGCCGGCCGAGGGGAAGACAATAGCATCAGCAGTCCTCCAACTCCTGAAAAGACTCCAAAAACTCCAGGGCAGGGTCAGAAGTCAACCACACCCGGGGAAACCACCCTCCCCAGATCCGCAGATCTGAGAGGATACCCGGCCAGCAACTCGCAGACGCCGCCACAAGTGGCCTCGCTGAGATGGGGATCGAGCTCCAACACCCTTATTCTGACGCGACGCGGCCTCCACCATCCCGACGGCATCCCCCGAAACCCCAGATGAAACCAAGCCAAGCCTACCCGGCACAACAGGAGAGGATTGATACGTCTCCAACGTATCTATAATTTCTGATGTTCCATGCTAGTTTTATGACAATACCTACATGTTTTGTTCATACTTTATATCATTTTTATGCATTTTCCGGAACTAACCTATTAACAAGATGCCGAAGTGTCTGCTGTTTTTGGTTCCAGAAATCCTACACAGGAAATATTCTCGGAATTGGACGAAACAAAAGGCCAAGGCCTTATATGCCACGGAAGGTTCCAGAGCACCGAAGGAGAGACGGAGAGGGGCCAAGGCGGCCCCACCCCACATGGCGGCGCGGCCAAGGGAGGGCGCGCCCCCCTATGGTGTGGGCCCCTCGGGACCCCTCCGAGGCCGCCCTTCCGCCTATATATTATCCCCGTCGCGAAAACCCTAAATCATCCAGCCACGATACGAGAAAAGTTACGCAGCAGCCGCCATCGCGAAGCCAAGTTCGGGGGGACAGAAGTCTCTGTTCCGGCACGCCGCCGGGACGGGGAATTGCCCCCGGAATCCATCTCCATCGACACCACCGCCATCTTCATCGCCGCTGCTGTCTCCCATGATGAGGAGGGAGTAGTTCTCCCCGAGGCTCGAGGGCTCTCACCGGTAGCTATGTGGTTCATCTCTCTCTCCCATGGTGTGATCTTTATGTGATCATGAGCTTTGTATCACTATTAATCTATGTGCTACTCTAGTGATGTTATTAAAGTAGTCTATTCCTCCTCCATGATGTAAAGGTGACAGTGTGTGCATCATATAGTACTTGGCGTAGGTTATGATTGTAATCTCTTGTAGATTATGAAGTTAACTATTACTATGATAGTATTGATGTAATATATTCCCCCTTTCATAGCTATTGGTGACAGTGTGTAAGCTATGTTAGTACTCGGTCTAAATTGCAACGGTCTATTATGCTCTCTAGAGGTTACTTTAATATGAACTCCGGATGTTGTGGAGATTGTTTACTCCGGCTTGAGGTGTGCTCTTGTAGCCCTACACAATGAATGGTGTTTGTTATCCAACAAGAGAATGTTTGAAAGTAGCACAAGTGAGGAGAAGTTATTTATTTATTATGTGATCAATGTTGAGAGTGTCTACTAGTGAAAGTATGATCCCTAGGCCTTGTTTCCAAATATTGAATCACCGTTTATTTACTGTTCTACTGCATGTTTACTTGTTGCCATATTTATTTCAGATTGTTATTACCACTCATATTCATCCATATCACTTGCATTTTACTATATCTTCGTCGAACTAGTGCACCTATACATCTGACAAGTGTATTAGGTGTGTTGGGGACACAAGAGACTTCTTGTATCTTAATTGCAGGGTTGCTTGAGAGGAATATCTTTGACCTCTACCTCCCTGAGTTCGATAAACCTTGGGTGATCCACTTAAGGGAAACTTTCTGCTATTCTACAAACCTCTGCTCTTGGAGGCGCAACACTGTCTATAGGAATAGAAGTGTGCGTAGACATCAAGCTATATTCTGGCGCCGTTGCCGGGGGGTAAGGTAAAAGGTATTCACATCCTCCGACTACTAAGCTATCTCCTAGCACTGTTGCCGGTGTGTGAGTGCTCGAAGCTATCTCCTTTAGATTCTGCAATTTTATCTTTTTGTCTCTTGTTTTTATTTTCACTAGTTAGGCTTAATGGAAAACAACAAAAAAAATAGAGATCTTTATGAACTTTATCTTGAATTAGGACATGATGTGTTTGAAGAGAAAATTAAAAAACCCATGCAACTTTGTTTGCAAAATAGTTGTAGCAATGTTATCAGCATGAACTCTTTGAACACTATTATTGCTAATGCTATGGAAGAATTTAAGCTTGGGGAAGCTGGTTGTGATATTTTTAGTCCCCCAAGTTTTGAGGAGAAAATTTTCTTTGATGATACTTTACCTCCCATTTATGATGATTGTAATGATAGTGGTATTTTGGTGCCACCTACTATGGAGGATAAAGTTTATTATGATTATACCATGCCTGCAATTTATGATGATTACAATGATGGTTGTGATAGTTTTATTCCCACTATTACTAATAAAATTGATTATGCTTATGTGGAGAGTAATGATACTTTTATGCATGTGGATAAGAATGCTTTATGTGATATTTATATTTTTGAGTTTGTTCATGATGCTACTGGAAATTATTATGAGAGAGGAAAATATGGTTGTAGAAATTTTCATGGTACTAAAACACCTCTCTAAATGCTAAAACTTTTGAAGTTACACGTGTTTTATCTTCCTATGCTTGTCACTTTGCTCTTTTTGAATTTATTTGTGTATAAGATTATTATGCATAGGAAGCGGGTTAGGCTTAAGTGTGTTTTGAAATTGCTTCTTGATGCTCTCTTTTGCTTTAAATCTTATTTCTTGCGAGAGCATCATTAAAATTACTGAGCCCATCTTAATGGCTATAAAGAAAGCACTTCTTGGGAGATAACCCATGTTTTTATTTTGCTACTGTTTTGTTGTGTCTTGGAAGTTGTTACTACTGTAGAAAGACTCTCCTTATCATTTTCATTTCGTTTTTGTGCCAAGTAAAGTCTCTAATAGAAGGTTGATACTAGATTTGGATTTCTGCGCAGAAACAGATTTGTTAGCTGTCACGAATTCATGTTTTTCTCTCTGTAGAAGAATCAAAAAAATCAGCGAAAATTCATTCATGATCCTCAGATATTTACGCAACTTTCATTAGTATTGAGTTTTTCCATCTGAGCAAGTTAAGTGCCTTAGAAAAATTCGTCTTTACGGACTGTTCTATTTTGACAGATTCTGCCTTTTATTTCGCATTGCCTCTTTTACTGTGTTTGATTGGATTTCTTTGCTATATTAAATTTCAGTAGCTTTGAGTAATGTCCAGAAGTGTTGGTAATGATTGTGTCCTTGCTGAACATGTGAATTTTTACTATGCACTAACTCTCTAATGAGATTGTTTTGAGTTTGGTGTGGAGGAAGTTTTCAAGGATCAAGAGAGGAGGATGATATGGTGTGATCAAGAAGAGTGAAAAGTCTAAGCTTGGGGATGCCCCGTGGGTCACCCAAGCATATTTCAAGAAGACTCAAGCGTCTAAGCTTGGGGATGCCCAAGGCATCCTCTTCTTCATCAACAACTTATCAGGTCATCTGTAGTGAAACTATATTTTAATTATTTCACATCTTATGTGCTTTACTTGGAGCGTCTGTGTGTATTTATTTTTGTATATGTTTGAATAAACTCGGATCCCAGCAATCCTTGTATTGGAGAGAGACACGCTCCGCTTTTTCATATGAACACTAGTGTTCTTCGTTTTTACTTTTAATGTTCAATGGCGAAAGTTGATCGCTTCACTTTTTGTTATTTTGTTGGAAACAGAAAATGCTTCATGTGGTAATTGGTATATTGTCTTGAATAATTTGACACTTGGCAATTGTTTTGAGCTCTCAAGTAGATCATGTTTAAGCTCTTGCATCATGTAGTTTAAATCTATTAGTGGAGAACTACCTGTAGAGCTTGTTGAAATTTGGTTTGCATGATTGGTCTCTCTAAGGTCTAGATATTTTCTGGTAAAAGTGTTTGAACAACAAGGAAGACAGTGTAGAGTCTCATAATGCTTGCAATATGTTCTTGTGTAAGTTTTTGTTGTACCGGTTCATACTTGTGTTTGCTTCAAACAACCTTGCTAGCCAAAACCTTATACTGAGAGGACATGCTTCTCGTGCATCCAAAAACCTTGAGCCAAAACTCATGCCATTTGTGTCCACCATAACTACCTATATGTGGTATTTTTCTGCCATTCCAAAGTAAATTGCTTGCGTTCTACCTTTAAAATTTCATTCCTTGTCTTTACAATACATAGCTCATGGGAAAGTAGCCTAAAAAACTATTGTGGTGATGAATATGTTGCTATGTATCTTAGTTCTTATAAGTTGCTTGTTGAGCGGTAACCATGTTTCTGGGGACGCCATCAACTTTTTTACTTTGTTGAATATCATGTGAGTTGCTATGCATGTTCGTCTTGTCTGAAGTAAGGGAGATTTCTCATGATTAAATGGTTTGAGTATGCATATTGTTAGAGAAGAACATTGGGCCGCCAACCAAAGCCATGTATCATGGTGGAAGTTTCAGCTTGGACATTAATCCTCGGAATCTCTTATGAGAATATTATTTGTTGTTGAATGCTTTAAGCATTAAAAAGAGGAGTCCATTATCTCGTTTTCTATGTAGTCCCGGTATGGATGTCCTTAAGTTGAGATCTATCAAAATCGAGAAATCAAATGCGATTTATCTCCTTGGACCTTTGTACAGTGGCATAGAGGTACCCCTTTGTGACACTTGGTTGAAACATATGTAATGCAATGATAATCCATGGAAATCCGAGCTAATTAGGACAAGGTGCGGGCACTATTGGTATTCGATGCATGAGGCTTGCAACTTATAGGAGGTTTTATGCATAACACATATGAATTATTACTACCGTTGACAAAATTGTTTCCATGTTTTCAAAATAAAAAGCTCTAGCACATGAGTAATCCATGCTTCCCTCTGCGAAGGGCCTTTCTTTTACTTTATGTTGAGTCAGTTTACCTACTTCTTTCTATCTTAGAAGCAAACACTTGTGTCAACTGTGTGCACAGATTCTTACATGTTTACTTATTGCACTTGTTATATTACTTTGTGTTGACAATTATCCATGAGATATACATGTTACAAGTTGAAAGCAATTGCTGAAACTTAATCTTCCTTTGTGTTGCTTCGAAACCTCTTACTTTGAATCTATTACTTTATGAGTTAGCTCTTATGCAAGTCGTTTTGATACTTGTCTTGAAAGTACTATTCATGAAAAAAAATTACTATATGATTCAGTTGGTTAGTCATTATCTTTTTGTTAGCAAACCATTGCTTTGAGTCACTTCATTCATCTCATATGCTTTACAATATTGTTGATCAAGATTATGTTGGTAGCATGTCACTTCAGAAATTATTGTTTTTATCGTTTACCTACTCGAGGGCGAGTAGGAACTAAGCTTGGGGATGCTTGATATGTCTCCAACGTATCTATAATTTCTGATGTTCCATGCTAGTTTTATGACAATACCTACATGTTTTGTTCATACTTTATATCATTTTTATGCATTTTCCGGAACTAACCTATTAACAAGATGCCGAAATGTTAGTTCCTGTTTTCTGCTGTTTTTTGTTCCAGAAATCCTACACATGAAATATTCTCGGAATTGGACGAAACAAAAGCCCAAGACCTTATTTTCCACGGAAGGTTCCAGAGCACCGAAGGAGAGACGGAGAGGGGCCAAGGGGGCCCCACCCCACATGGCGGCGCGGCCAAGGGGGGGGGCGCCCCCCTATGGTGTGGGCCCCTCGGGACCCCTCCGAGGCCGCCCTTCCGCCTACATATTATCCCCGTCGCGAAAACCCTAAATCAATCAGTCACGATACGAGAAAAGTTACACAGCCGCCGCCATCGCGAAGCCAAGTTCGGGGAAACAGAAGTCTCTGTTCCGGCACGCCGCCGGGACGGGGAATTGCCCCCGGAATCCATCTCCATCGACACCACCGCCATCTTCATCGCCGCTGCTGTCTCCCATGATGAGGAGGGAGTAGTTCTCCCCGAGGGCTGAGGGCTCTACCGGTAGCTATGTGGTTCATCTCTCTCTCCCATGGTGTGATCTTTATGTGATCATGAGCTTTGTATCACTATTAATCTATGTGCTACTCTAGTGATGTTATTAAAGTAGTATATTCCTCCTCCATGATGTAAAGGTGACAAGTGTGTGCATCATGTAGTACTTGGCGTAGGTTATGATTGTAATCTCTTGTAGATTATGAAGTTAACTATTACTATGATAGTATTGATGTGATCTATTCCCCCTTTCATAGCTATTGGTGACGGTCTGTATGCTATGTTAGTACTCGGTCTAAATTGCAACAGTCTATTATGCACTCTAGAGGTTACTTTAATATGAACTCCGGATGTTGTGGAGCTTGTTTACTCCGGCTTGAGGTGTGCTCTTGTAGCCCTACACAATGAATGGTGTTTGTTATCCAACAAGAGAGTGTTTGAAAGTAGCACAAGTGAGGAGAAGTTATTTATTTATTATGTGATCAATGTTGAGAGTGTCCACTAGTGAAAGTATGATCCCTAGGCCTTGTTTCCAAATATTGAATCACCGTTTATTTACTGTTCTACTTCATGTTTACTTGCTGCCATATTTATATCAGATTGTTATTACCACTCATATTCATCCATATCACTTGCATTTTACTATCTCTTCGCCGAACTAGTGCACCTATACATCTGACAAGTGTATTAGGTGTGTTGGGGACACAAGAGACTTCTTGTATCTTAATTGCAGGGTTGCTTGAGAGGAATATCTTTGACCTCTGCCTCCTTGAGTTCGATAAACCTTGGGTGATCCACTTAAGGGAAACTTGCTGCTGTTCTACAAACCTCTGCTCTTGGAGGCCCAACACTGTCTACAGGAATAGAAGCGTTCGTAGACATCAAGGATCCCCCGACGCCGCCACGCCACCAGGGCTTCGCCCGGCGGCGCAACTGGCGGCGGCGGGAGGAGGAGGGTGTTGGTGGGGAGCTAGGGTTGGAGGGCGGCCGGGAGGAGAAACCATATGATTCCTATTGGTGGTGCAGCGAATCTCAGGCCTCCTACTTCGGTCAATCCCAACATTGGCAAATTAAAATTCAACTCTCGTTGAATCAATTAGGTGAACTAAAGCCACGTGACCTGCCTGGTGGGCTGGCCTATGTCAGCGACTTTTGACTGCCTTTTTTATTTTTTATTTCTTGTTTATTTTCTTGTTTATTAGTTTATTTCTTATTAGTTCTTACTTTTTCACTATGTTTCTTAATTTTTTCATGTTCTTTTTATTTTTTCTTATTTACTTTCCTTTTGATGTTTGTTTTTATTTTATTTTTCGAATATTCACCAAAAACTATTGCGTACTACTTCCTCCGTCCACGAATAATTGTACTTCTACCTTTTGTACTACGATTGAAGTATTTCCAGTATGATCAACTATGCAAAATAGAGTAGAAACATATATGATAGCAAATCGGTATTTTATGGAACTACATTTCAAGACATACCAAGAAATTCTCTCATACGAACATTTTTTATCGAACGAGTTTTTCTTTTGAAGTATACTACTCCCTCTGACACTTATTATGGACTGGAGGGACTAACATTTTCCCATATGTGTACATTTTTAAATCTCGTAAATAGTTTTGAAACACGGTGATTTTTTCTTGATTTTCCAAAATAATTTATTCAAAAAGATTAAATGTATAGTTATGTCGATATTGATGGACCAGCTATATGTGGCTTCTGCCAAGAGGACGCGAATCATTACCGTCCTTACGGGGTCAAATAGCACAATTACGATCGTGAAGACCGTTAAGAAGTTCGAAATGGCCTAAAACTATGAAATCCATGGTCGACAAGATCCATTGTGGGGCCCTCGGTGCCATTCTCCGCGGTGCATTTTTCAATTGTATTTCCACACTTTCTTGGTGATTTTCAGGCATGATTGTCCCAATAATCCACTCGTCGACAATCATCTCATCATGCCTTTCTTTCTTATGCCCGTCATATCCCAGTGTGCAAGGTTGATCCCTTCTTCAAAGAGTGCCATGTCGATAATAAAAGTAGCACAAATCATCTCTAGCAAGACCACACCGGATGCCTATGTTAGGTTCTGCCAATGTCAACAATAAAACTAGCATAAATCATCTCATAAAGGGGATGTTTTGTATGTTGATATCAAAGATGAGCGCATTGATTACATTGCACACTTTGTCAGGAAGTGAACCGAATTAGATACTCAGAGTGCCCATCCACATTGAACTGCCAGATCATGCTATGTGTTATGATCAACCGGCTTTCCGTGTTGTACAAATATTGCCAGGGCATCATACTTTGTAGTTTTTTCATATTAGGACTTCAAAATACTAGTATTGGTGACTTCATGAGTAACATTGGAGTTCAGCCAAAGAGTACATATGCACAACGGTGGAGTTTCGTTGAGACCAAAGGGGGGCAATCCCAACCCCCCCCCCCCCCCACACACACACACATCATACAACATTTTCATGGCATTAGTACGTCAAGCACACTATTGATGTATGACATTAATTTCTAAGTTGCGGTTTCAACTCTATTTTAGAGTATTTTGTCACTTCTAAATCTTGCTCATGGTCAGCCATTTCATGGCTATGTACATTTGTTGAATCAACATCTACATCTTTGAATTCTTCTCGGCATCAAGGATAAGTAAGAACATGGCAAGATAACCATCATTAGAAAAGATAGCATTTTATGCAGATGTGAGGAGAGATTTCTTCATAAACAAGGTTGTTCCTGTTATCCAAAAACTTTGGCAACAACAATTTCTTGGAATTTTGATATCTATCTATTATTCTACAGTACTAAAGCAATATATGGGGGTCTAAAATACAAACACCAGGTTAATTCACATCGTTAAAATTATGTATTTTGTTTGAGCTTGGCGGAACCAAATTATAATGGATGAGATCAACAAAATTGCCTTAACATAAATAGGTGCAAAAGCACTATTTATCGCGTCTACATGTTTCAGGTGCAATTTTCTAACCGGCCTTGTGATGATGAGGGCCAAACAGACATAGATTGACTAAACTGGAACCTGATCTTTTCAAACCATATGGCAGTTGTTGTCTAAAAAACCTGTTCCAAAATATTTAAAATTATGAAAATGATATCAAGATGTGCATCCAGACATTTTACATTCGCACACAAAGTTTCACAGAAAAATTACAATTTTTTAGCTTGTGTGAAAAAGAAAGTCTTCGGGGCTCCTAATAGCTTTTTTCACGAGGTATGTTTTGTCCCATTTAAATAGGCAACAAAAAATGCCTTTTTCTGTGAAACTTTGTGCGAGAACAATCGAATGTCCGGATGCACACTCAGAATTTTTTATCAGATACAAATATGGTTTGTATCAAATTTGGAATAAACTCTAGCATGCCAAGCCATCGGTTTTTCATAGGGATAATGTTTATATTTGATACACCATAGAGGGTGATAACAGAAATAGTGTTATGTCATGTCGGTAAGATACCCTGTTTAAGGGCTTCTCCAATGCACTATCTTTTAGCGCGTTATTTTAAGTAGTGATGTGTTTTAGGACATAGTTTTTATCAGATGTGTTTTAGAATGTGTGACATCATTTTCAGTTTTTTATCAGATGTGTCTTTCAAGTTAGAACAGATTTAGCTGGAACCACGCTTTTTCGACAGCCAAGAGTACAACCTGCTGAATAACGGGATACTTGCTTGATAAATCGAGGGGTAGAAAGTCCCTACTGAAATCGGGATTTCGCTCTCAGATGAACTTGTAAAAAAAATCCTGGAACGTGGCAATTCTCTCGCGTGCACCTGTGGTGCCTGTCTTTATACTCTCGGACAACCGCAGAAAAGAAACAAAAAAAATTCTTGCTGTTGGATGATGAGAGAATTGCTTGACGAAATGTCCAACAGACAGACGAGACTTGAGTGGGCGCAGGGATCAAGATCCTTTCACGTACACACCATCACCCTCCTCTGAATAAGTCGTCTGATAGCACCATCTTTTAGCATCTTTCATCCCCCGGAGTTCGACTGCTCATGAGTAACAATTCCGGAAGATCGTATCGAGATCGTGGGGGGATAGAAACGGTATATTTCGCCATGTATATCTGACAAGACGGATTATGCATTTGCCACTTCGATCCATAGGTCATTTCGTCCCCAGATGATGGCTTGGATGATCCCGTGTCGTGACAGGGATCGATGGTCCTGCCAGCCGGCCAGCAGCTCTCCATGCGCTGACGATGGTGATCGCCATCTTGTGCGAAGAGAAAATTCCTGGCGTGCACATCGAATAGGACTTCATTTCTGCTTGCCAACGACGTGTCTTTTACTCTGATCGTTCCATTTTGGTTTTCAAGAATGCTGAAATCTGTATGTGCTGCACCTTTTTCTTGCATGCCATCTTGTCTGAATAAAAAAAATCTACTGCTCCTTTTTTTTGCAGGACCAGCAGAGAAAATGTCACACTGATGAATTTGATCGCCGCAGGCGGCTGGTTTTGGAAAAATCATGGACTGAGATTTTCTTGCAAAAACAGGAGGTTCATCACTAATTTTGTCGCTGCGTCTGTCTAATATGGATTGAAGTTCTTTCGTGCTGCAGCTGCACATGATTTTCGGTTGTTCGTTGTACCGATGCAGGTGGATTGGTGCCGAACTATTCGTAGGAGATATTGTTACTAATTGTATTAATGCAGGTGGATTGGTGCCGAACTATTCGCAGGAGCTAGTAATAGCATCATAGCACAATATTATTAGGAGCATACCAACTCAAGCTGAAAGACTTAAAAAAATATGAATGGATCAATTCCCCGCGCATCATCGGAGCCAAACAAAAAACCGTGGCAAACAGCCGCATTCAGTTAGTAGCTAGTAGTACTAGCTAGTGGCCAACGGAATCACTGCCGATCAATCATAGCAACCATCTCATAAATAATCCTCTCGCATATCTCATGCATGCTTCGGTTGCACAAGACTATTATAAACCCTCGTCGATCCTAGTCTGGGCCGCTCTTGCTTTGATTTCTCTAGCTCCTTTGTGCAAATTAAAGCTATGTGTATGTGTGTGTATACCTTGATCCATGATTGCGATGCCATCAACTTGGCGTACGTGGATGCATACAAGTTGTCTTCATGAATGGTTTATGGGCTTGAGTCTGAATAAAATAGCCCATATGGGCCTGAGGCTGAAAAAATTAACACGCTCGCCACTCACAAGGGCACAGAACCCTGTCCTAGATTCCAATTATTGCCACTAAACACAAGGCAATCAGAGCAAGTGGCACACCGTTGGGACAGACAGCTCGCTGGGTCACCACACACACTAGCTAGCACGCTGCACGCCTAACTGCTTTGCCACTAGCTAGGATGGCATTTGTTCATTATATTCCCCCCGTAGTTCAGTAGCCATGCTATTAACAATCTTCCAGAGGATCGCATAAGATAATGCTCCTACACTTAGCAGTACCAGTATTCGATATGCTTTTTTGGCAGACGAGTGAGTCGTGGCATGCATGTATATCAGACGTTGTCCTGCTTCTGTTTGCGTATCATTTGACTATGCACATTACGTCTACGGTCCTTCGCACCTGCTGCACATTGTTTATCGGTTCAGATAGGATTATATTCTCCCGGTGATCGATGCTCAATGATCTCTCTCGTCAAGCAGATTTCCATAACGACTTTTCTATCCCCGGAGAGATCTAATGACAAAAGCATAATCATGATCAGGGATATATTATACAGTTTATTAGGATAACTAAACTAGCATTGCAGCAAGTGGATGTGGATCGATCACCTCTCCCCGAAACGAGGAAGAGAGATGGTCTCGATTTGCGATCCTGATTGGCAGGTTCATGCATGTTGGGACAACATTCGTTGGCAGGCAATGATGCATGCGAGCAACGACGTGCGAGAGGAGTAGAGCATACATAGATTCAGCAGATCCTTGGCATGGTGGATGGCTTCGATGTTCCGGTTCCAACGACAGTCGACAACAGAATTTTGTGAAGATCTCGCACGACCCGACACCGCCGACCTCGAGTGTTTTTTAGGGCCGGGAACTGATCGAATGAATGGAGCAAAGAGCAGCGACGTCACCGATCAAGGTCGCCTCTGAACCTCGAATTTCCTAATGACGATCATTAGGGGGCAACTGGATTGTTTCTTGAGAGTATTGTACGACGCCAGCGTGATTCTTAGATTCTATATTTTTCTTATATGAAAAAAAAAAGCTGCGACTTGCATAGATTGATGCGCGCGTGCTCGAGAAGCTCTTGTTTCCATAACAGGCTGGCTCCATGTCGCAGGACTGAAGATCGAGCTGCTGCTGGGTGCTGTGTCCTTGGGGGACAGTCCGATTTATGCCGATCGAGGCGCAGCCAGACACTCGATCCAGGCGGTGCCGCTCTGTGGGAGACAGCAGCCAGTGGGGTACTCAATCAATGTGGCTTGTTGCGAGCATTGAGGAATGCCATTGCTTTGTGTAGAAGTGATTTGGTGCAACGATAAGTTGTATTGATCGTGCACAATGCACATATATAGGTACAGGGGTGTGACCGGGTCTAGTCTCCACGTGAATACAAAGGGAGAGAGACACTACAGGTGCAACATACAAAACCCAAACCTATACGTGTACATATTCGTTCAACACCCCCCCGCAGTCGAAGCGGCGCCAGTGACGCAAAGACTGGACCTGAAGCTCTCGAAAGTAGAGGTAGGAAGGCCTTTCGTCATCACATCGGCGAACTGCTGATCGGTGGGAACATGTAGAACACGGACACGACCAAGGGCGACATGCTCCCGGACGAAGTGAATGTCGAGCTCGATATGCTTCGTCCTGCGATGATGTACGGGATTAGCCGAGAGATACACCGCGGAGATATTGTCGCAGTAGACAATCGTGGCCTTCGGAACCGGACAGTGTAGTTCCTGTAAGAGCTGTCGTAGCCAGGAACACTCAGCAACGGCATTAGCCACAGCCCTGTACTCAGCCTCGGCGCTCGAACGTGAGACCGTGGGTTGTCGCTTGGACGACCACGATATCAGGGAGGGACCAAGGTAGACGCAGTAGCCGGAGGTAGAGCGGCGCGTGTCAGGACACCCAGCCCAGTCGGCGTCGGAGTAGGCGACAAGGCTAGTGTCAGAAGAGGCCGTCAGTGTGAGTCCCATGGACATAGTACCACGGATGTAGCGGAGGATCCGTTTGACCAGTGCCCAATGAGTGTCACGCGGAGCGTGCATGTGAAGGCACACCTGCTGAACAGCGTACTGAAGGTCCGGCCTCGTCAAGGTGAGGTACTGAAGACCGCCAACGACGGAGCGATAGAAGGCAGCATCGGACGCCGGAGAGCCCTCAACAGCGGATACCTTGGCCTTCGTGTCGACAGGCGTGGAAGCGGGCTTGCAGTTGAGCATGCCAGCGCGCTCCAGCTGCTCATGCGCATACTTCTGCTGATGCAAGAAGAACCCGGTGGTGGTGCGGACGACCTCGATGCCGAGGAAGTAATGGAGAGCACCCAAGTCCTTGAGTGCGAACTCAGCGCTGAGCTGGGCTGTGATCTGCTGCAGAAGAGCCGTCGAGGAAGCGGTTAGTATGATGTCATCGACATACAGGAGGAGGTATGCGGTGGCGGCGCCCTGGCGGTACACGAACAGGGAGGCGTCAGACCGTGTAGACTGGAACCCCTGCTGCTGAAGAAAACCAGCCATCCGCCGGTACCAAGCTCGCGGCGCTCGCTGAGCCCATATAGAGAACGTGAGAGCAGGCACACATGGTCCGGGAAGGCAGGATCGACGAAACCAAGAGGGCTGCCGACGTAACACTTGCTCGGTGAGATGCCCATGCAAGAATGCGTTGGACACATCGAGCCGATGAACCGGCCAAGCTCGAGAGGCCGCTAGCTGAAGAACGGCGCGAATCGTGCCCGGTTTGACAACCGGGGCGAAGGTGTCGGTGAAGTCCACGCCTGCACGCTGATGAAAGCCGCGGACCACCCAGCGAGCCTTGTGGCGCTCAAGAGAACCATCCGGGTGAGTCTTGTGCCGAAAGACCCATTTGCCAGAGATGACATTGGCATGCGGGGGTCGGGGCACAAGCTGCCATGTGCGGTTGCGCTGAAGAGCGTCGAACTCCTCGCGCATAGCAGCAAGCCAGTGTGGATCACGAAGGGCGGCGCGGGCGGAGGAGGGCAGTGGCGATGGTACCAACGTAGAGGTAGCATACGCATAAGCGGGGTCGGTGTAGCGGGGGTTCGGACGACGAGTCCGGGCATGGGTGAGCACACCGTCGAGGGGCGCAGCCGCAGCGGGCGCAGCCGGGGGCGCGGGCGCAGCCGGGGCCGCAGGGGGCGCGGGCGCGGCTCGGCGCGTCAACGGGCGCAGCCGGCGGCGCGTCAACGGGCGCAGCCGGCGCCGTAGGGGCGCGGGCGCAGCCGGCGCCGCAGTGGGCGCGGGCGCAGCCGGCGCCGCAGGGGCGCGGGCGCAGCCGGCACTGCAAGAGGCCCGGGGGCGGGCACTGTCCCGACGCTGCCGTGAGGTGGAACCTGCTGAAATGGAAACACAAACTCATCAAAGTAAACGTGTCTCGAGGTGTAAACCCGACGGGACACGGGATCATAGCACCGGTAACCTTTGGTGTTGGGGGGATAGCCAAGGAAGACACAGGGAACGGAACGTGGGGCGAGTTTATGAGGGGTAGTGGACGCGGTGCTAGGATAACAGAGACACCCGAAGGTCCGAAGACCATCGTAGGACGGTGGGACACCGAAGAGGAGCTGATGAGGGGCATAGTTCCAGCCGAGGGCGACAGTGGTCGGATGTTGAGAAGAAGGGTGGCGGTGGAGAGAGCGTCCGGCCGTAAGCGGGGCGGGACGTGAGAGTGGAACAGCAGAGCATGCGGACGCAGTCATTTAGAGTGCGGATGACGCGCTCGGCGCGGCCATTCTCGCTCGTGACGTATAAGGACAAGTGAGACGGAAGACAGTGCCGTGCGACGCGAGGAGATGGCGGACAGCAGCGTTGTCAAATTCCTTTCCGTTGTCAGTCTGAAGTGTGAGAATGGGGCGACTAAACTGAGTGGCGACATAGGAGTAGAAGGTAGTGAGAGTGGCGAAGACATCAGACTTACGACGAAGAGGGAATGTCCATACATAATGAGAGAAATCATCCAGAATGACTAAATAATATAGGTAACCCGTGTTGCTGGCAACCGGGGATGTCCAGACGTCACTATGTAAAAGCTGAAACGGAAAACTAGAAATAGTGGTAGACTCGCTAAAGGGAAGCCGGACGTGTTTGCCAAGACGACAGGCATTACAAGTATGATGTTCGGCCTTATTACAAGAGAATGAAAAAGTCTGAAGAATTTGACGCAAGACGGTGGCGTTGGGATGACCAAGACGAGCATGCCAAAGGTCGACGCTGGCGGTGAGGGCGGCGGGGCGAGGGGCGGCTGTGGAGGAGAGGTGCACCGGGTAGAGCTCGTCGGCAGGGCTATCACATCGGTGCAGAACCGTCCGAGTGCGGGCGTCCTTCACAGAAAAACCAACGGCGTCAAATTTAACAGAAATAGGATTTTCTCGAGTAAGTTGGCGAACAGAAACTAGACTTTTAACTAGGTTGGGACAGACAAGGACATTAGACATCTTAATGGGAGTGGACGTGGATGGAAAAGACATACTACCGACATGTGTAATGGGAAAAGAGGAACCGTCGCCGACGGTGATGCGTGTGGAAGTATGGACGGGAGTGGAAGAAGTGAGGTTACCGGGATGATTTGTCATGTGAGCAGTAGCACCCGTGTCCATGAAGTAGTCACCGCCACCGCCGTAGTTGGCGGGAGAGGGCGCCGAGTGCAGCGCGGCGAGGAGAGCAGGGTCCCATGGCGGCGGCACCTGTGGAGGGTACGCGGCGGGTGGCGCGGCAACAGGCGGAGGCGCGTAGTAGCTCGGGTACGCGGCAGCGGGAGACGGAGCGCCGAAGGCCGGGTAGGAGGCACCGTGGGGCGACGCAGCGGGCCCGGCGAAGTACGCCTGGTGAGTCGAGGGAGTCGGTCCGAAGAGGCTCGGAGCGGGTGCCCGAGGCACCGGCATGGAGTATGCGTGGACCACGCCCGTCCACGGATTGGTGCCGTACGTCCAGGGAGGGGAGGGCTGCATCGCGCGTGGGGCCTGACCGCCCCCAGGGGTGGGCTGCTGCGGCTGCTGCGGCTGCTTGCGGCCACCGCGCCGGTTGCCGCGACGACCGCCCTGCTGCGGTTGAGGGGCGGCAGGGGGGGCGGGTACCGGGACGGGGGGAAGCGCGCCGCGGAAGACGCCGGCGGCGAGAGCCTGGTGCTGCGCGCGAGTCTTCACGCCCTTCATCCGACGTTCTTCAAGCTTGAGGTAGGACACAAACTTGGAAAAAGAGGGGTCGGGCATCAGGGTGAGATTGCTGGCCGCGTTGCCGAAGTCCTCATGAAGATTGGCGATGAGTGTGCTGAGGATGAAATCATCATCAATTGGGGCGCCGATGTCGCGCAGCTCATCCGTCAACTGCTTGAGGCGACGAGTGTATTCATCAATGGTCTGGTCGTCCTGATGGCAGGAGGTGAACTCTTGATGCAAGAAGACGCGGCGCTGGAGCTTGTTGTCGGTGAAGAAGCCATTGAGTTTGGTCCACACTGCGGCGGCGTCATCTCCTTCCTTGAAGACGGTGAGGAACAGATCGCGCGAGATGGTGGTGAAGAACCATCGGATGAGCGTAGCGTCGATCGAGGTCCACTCGGGGTCAGCCGCCATCATGCGCGAGTCAATGGAGCCATCAACGTGATCCAGCAGGGTCTCCTCGCGGAAGAGAAGGTGCGAAGTAGGTTTTCCATGGGTGGTAGGAGGAGGTGGTGGCGTCGAGGGTGACGGGGACGCGGTCGCGGATGTTGATGAGGCGGATGGTGGCGGGGTCGGGGCCGGCGAAGGGATTGGAGTAGGAGGAGGCCGACGACATGGCGTCGGGAGGCGGCGGCGCGAGGGGTAGGGCGCGCGGCGGCTTGGAGGAAGCGGCGGCCAGAGAGACCTGCGGCGGCGGCGGCCGAAAGGCGGCGACGGCGGCAGGGAGGCGGCGGCGGGAGGGAGGCGGCGGCGGCGGCCAAGAGGTGACAGCGGCGGCGGCGGCCGAGAGGCGGCGGCGGCGGCTAGGAGAGGCGGAAGCTAGGGTTAGGGATCGGTGCGGTATCTGATACCATGTAGAAGTGATTTGGTGCAACGATAAGTTGTATTGATCGTGCACAATGCACATATATAGGTACATGGGTGTGACCGGGTCTAGTCTCCACGTGAATACAAAGGGAGAGAGACACTACAGGTGCAACATACAAAACCCAAACCTATACGTGTACATATTCGTTCAACACTTTGCATTTCGGAAAGGCAAAACGGACTGGGGAAAAATAAGACACACTTTTTTTTTTTTTGAGAATCTATAAGACACACTTTTACTAACTACTATTTCGGGCTAGCCCAAAGATGTAGTGAGCCTGCCTAGCAACAGCCATATGGGCAGAACTTAACTTCATACGGGCCTCAGTGCACACCCGGCGGCCGTGTCATTATGCCCAGATTAGCTCATCCAACCATCGAACGGCCCAATGCGATGAATCTCCCTTTCCAGACAATTTAAACAGGGCCCAACAGGTTTATGAAGATTAAAGTTGTATTTTTTTTCCTACTTAGATTAAAGATGTGCATAACCGACGGTGGGATACAGCTGCGGTAATATTTTTGTAGATACGGGGAAACAATTGGGAAGGTAGATCACAAACATTGTCACAAAGAAGGAAATTGCATTGCTTATGAGATAGCTAGTATGTTCCATTGTAAGGAAAAAATCATGTAACTCACCTTACCCCCCTAGCTTCCTTTTGAGCAAACTCATTGACAACGTAACTATTGTTTGATTTTAACTAAAACTAGCCATGTCGGGTTTTCCTCCAAGAACTTAATTTGTCAAAAGTTTGATCCACTTCGCGTGTTTGCTCAACCTACTGTTGTGTATAGTTTATGATTTTGCATTTCTCTGTTATATATATTTGATTCTTCCGGCTATGTTGATGGATGTCTTGTTTTTATTTCTATCCAAGAGATAATAAGTGATTGTTTGTACTTTCACAATAACAAAGTTACTTTTTTATAGCATGCGTATATAATTTTGGTACTCCCTTCTATCCAAATTAATTGACTCCACATTATCTATATGAGTGTATCTAGTCAACAAACGCATGTAGATACATTTATATCTAGACAAAGTGAAGTTAATTAATTTAAATCGGAGGGAGTAGCAGGCACCCAACTTATTAAACATCTTCACTTTCCAATCAAAGTTCCACCATTTATTGTTGCCATGGCCATAATTTCTCTCAACGGCCACTTCGTGTCCTTCACAATGTTTTACATCCCCTCCAAATGATATTATTTTATCACTATCCTTCAACTCTCTCCTTTTGTCTTTCAATTTGTGCTTGGCTAATATTTAGGCATGCCTTTGTGAGTCCACATTGCAATAGGTACCATGTTTTTTTTTTCTTTCTTTCCGCTACGGTGCTAAATGATAAATATGTCTATTCTCAATTTACCAAAGTTGGCAACAAGAGGTTACCAAGGTAACTTCATGACAATCTTTTGTATCTTTTGTTGCATTTTATTTTTGCATCTAATTTTGAAGTGAAACTAGAACATCAAAGCGCGATCTGCCGCACCGTCTCGTCGGAAGAACAGTAGAAATATTTTGTTGTTGCTTTTTTGAAACGGAGGCAAAAACTTTGCCTCATCCATTAATTAAGAAGAAAGTGCCTAGTTTTTAGGAGAGAACCGAGCGAAAACCTAGAACAACAGGGCCAGCCCACCCATACACCGCCCACCCACGAACAACAGGGGAACACCCACACATGTCAACACAAAGATCACAAAGCCACACGAACTAACGCTCCAAACACGACACACCCACACCGCGCCAACAAACTTTCAAAGGCAAAGGGGGGGCAACCATTAATCAACCGCATATGCCTTTCTTGTAGCACCCCTCTTCTTACTTCTACACTCATTTTGGGCTAGCACTATCACTCTTGGTCGTAACCTCACACCCATGGTAGGCAACAACCAAGGTGGCGAGAAAAACACAGATCTCCCTAGCAATAAAAGCTCCGGGCACATGTGTCAACACTCCTGACTTAGCATTCATCTGTCTGCCAATCTCAGGCGAGGGACAGATTGTCGCATCGACATCAACACTCAACTCAAGGTCAAGTGCATGAGCCGCGATCATGTCCATGCCCTCACGCTCAGAGGCAGTCAACTCATTAGGCAACGACGACGGACCACGAGCAGAGCAACAGTCGTAGATGTGCTCTTCCTCAACCACAGGCGACATCTCCTCAAAGGAGTCAAGCGCGACCGGAGCATGCGCTTTGGCGAGTCCCAAACCATCAAAAGGACATGCCTCGATTGGCTCCAAAGAAAAACCAATATGTGCTAACAACAACAACTTCAGAGCAGCCACCTCTTCACGAAGAGGGTAAGACGCCTCCTCGACACGAACATCAACCAGCTGGAGGAGCTCCATGCGCATCAAGGCAACCCGTGACTGAAAGAGAGAGTCTAGAGTGGCATTGACCTTGAACTTCTCACAACTCGTAGGAGAGGGTCTTGGCGGCACCATCGCAACCGAGAGGCCCACAACCGCAGCCCAACTCCGAGGCGACGAGGGACGACGACGCTTGGCATACGGAGAGCGGCTCCGCTAGCAAGGAGCAGAAGCAAACCAGATAAACGCTCTCGGTGACCAGGACGATGATAGCGGATGCATCTAAAGGGCTCACGACATGTGTTGACCCGGTGGTCACGCTCGAGGCACCTAAAAGACCTTCCTCGAGCCCAACGCTTGAAGGAGACACCACACTCGAGACCCTCCTCACGAAGCAAAGAGGTTGGCTCGCGGCCGGGGTGGTCATCCGACCTACCTGCACCCAACCTTCATCATCTCCAACAACGCCAGCTGTAGCGCACGTCTTCACCGCATTACCCTCGACATTGCCATCAATAGCAGCAGTGTAGGACAAGGCATTCAGCGGCCCCCTGCGCTCCTCCAGTGTCCCACCACCAGCTGGGGCGAGCCAACAAAGTTGGAGATGCAAACGTCGCCGGAATCAGGGCCAGGGACGGCGGCCAACGGCGTCCGTGGTGCCATCTCCTCATCATCGTCCTTGTCGGAGCTCGACCCACAGCAGGTCGGCATCACACAGCTCGCAGGGGGCAAACAGGGGGCAGCAGCCCGTCAGAGGCGGGAAAGACCCTGCAGGCATCAATGCCAACCGCGGCGGCGAGCCAGAGACAACACCCACGTGTGCCTATTTAAGAATATATGAACAAAACCACAAATAAACATTATATTTTAAACTTCTTGTTCGGGATTAGTTTTAGGTATAGGATTGGCTAATTTGTAAAGCATGGGAGTGCATAAATTGTGATAAAAAAAATTCAGCGTTGAGCTGACATAAAATGTTATTTTCATGCGTCTAGAATGTTTTAGGATAGCAGAAAGGGATTGTTTAATTAATGAGTGTGTGTACATCAAAGCAACATGAAGTTTCATGCATAAGACCAAGTTAGATTGTGCTATGATAGCAAAAAATGACGGTTTATTTCTAATGTAATTTCGAGAAGGGAAATGCCTCACGTACGATAATGTTCGTACGATCTGTGCATGAATAGAATCACAATGGGACTACCTATGATTGTCATGCATACACACTCAGAGCTATTTTGAGTCTGGTCATACAAGACCGTCAGATAAATTTGCTGAAACGGTACTTGTATCCGGCGAGACCATGCGGACACGCGCGGGGCATATTTTGGCCCATAGAAGACCGGCCGAAGTGGTACAACGGTCCATGTGTGACAACACACATTGACCTATTCCAATTTAATAGTAAAGATAATCCTATCGAGACCATTTTTTCCCATATCTTGACCCTAATTGAATTAATATAGATATAATTTGTACTAACCTATTATACTTCCCTAGTACTTATTTTTACAATGTGATGGTCTTAATAACTATAATTTTATTATTTGCTTGAGATAGTTAAACAAATATATTCCAGTATTGCTAAATATTAGTTGCATTGTATCTTTGTATACGCTCGTTAATTTATCATTTGATAACATTCTTGACAATTTCATAATCTATCTTTACTATTATATTGGAGTTGGGGATGGTAGTCACTTTGACATCAAACATTGGAGAGATCTCAGCCGTCAAATCATCGCGAGAGACACCCACCAAACATTGAGAGAGTCGACGCCGTCCGATCACCCGCGGCTCATCAGATTCTATGGTATCCAATAATTATGGAAGTGTATTATGTACTACTGCCAACAATAGGGAGCGCTGCAATCAAGGAAATTTAAAAATGGAAAGTACAATAAAAAAATTCCGGTTCGCAGGAAGAAAATCTGGCCGCTGATTGTCCCACAGCCCACCCCGAAGCGAAGGAACGCTCACGCGGCCCCCTTTTCTCCATCGCACGCTCTTCCATCTGCATCTCTCGCCCCAATCCGCCAACGTCACACGATGCCGCCGCTCACCTCTTGCATTTTTTTCTTCCACTACAATCGGCAGGAATCTCCATTGAAGGTGAAAGTTCGTCCCTATTTTGATGGTTCTTGATCACATCCTGTTGTCACGGCCCTGATTTCTTGACCTCTCTTCTTTTTGATACAGGGAGTCGTGATCTCGGTGCAATTCTTGATCTAGGGTGCACGCCAGGTCGTGTCCTTTGACTCTTTCGGCCAAGACTTTGCGCTCGATTAATTCCTAATTCCTAAGCACGGTTAACCATCGAGCTCTCGAAATTATCGGCCCGCTCCACCCTTCATCCCCACAAGATAGCCTCCCGCTTGTCATGTTCATGAGATTCTCAGCTCGCCAAGTCACCGACCCAGCCATAAAGCTCCACCCCGACAAACTCTCCCAATGTTGCGCCAGATCGAGGAAGGAGGCCCGACGGAATCGCCTACGGCAGCTGTCCCAAGTCTGTAGTCCGTATTCTCCCCCCACCTTGTATTGTTTTCAGATGGTCTGTCGTTCGCACCGGCTGCACCATGTGCGGCTTTGCTTTCACGTCGGAATCAAAGTACCAGCGTGGTTGGAATTGATTTCCAGTCTTGAGGTAATCCCATGTTACTCCAGTGGAGTTAAAAAGGGTGGAAGGGAAAAAGTAATATTCTAGACATTCTTTCTTGTGGCCTCGTTCCTCCCTTGTTCTGGTTCTGAAATCGGCTAATGCTTTTCTTCTTAATATCATGTACTTGTTTTCAATTTCGTTTATACAGGAGAGTTAATTTGTCTTATTGCTATCTTGCTAATTTTTTCAGATTCTCCAGGGCGATCCTCTGCAGGAGGAAGCCAACTCGTGTTGACCCCAAGTTCTCCCCAAGTCTTTTCTGCTGACCCTTGTCATTTATTGTTGCCATTCTCAATTCTGCACCGATTAATCCGATCTGTGTATTAGATATTTTATCCCGTTCAATAATTGTCCTTACTTCCTCTTATCCATGCAATTCCTCCCATTGCTCCGACTCCAGTCACCAATTGGTCTCATACTTTCTACTCTTTCTATTGATTTCGAGGCAATGAAGCCAAGGAGGAGTCTCATGTGGACAGATTGTAAGCTTATATTACTCCTGCTTATACTACTCTACTATTGACAGCCATGTGTGTATGCTAAGTTTATCACTGTTGGGGGATGCTCTATTTTTTTAGTCGCTCCATATCCGGTTAGCTTCTCATCTATATATATGCCCACTTGCCCAGGAAGTTAAAATTATTGTATTTTAGTTGATTAATTTGTAATTCGTAGCATATCATGAGCACTTCACCTTTAATAAATGTTATGATGGATAACTATTTTCATGAATAGAAATCTGACGGGAGATGTAGACAAAAGTGGAATTGACTTATTTCTTCAATAATCTTAAATGGAACCAGGCGCTTCAGACAATGACCTAAAAGAGGAATTAATATTGGGGAATATCTTGCAACTTCACACACACACACTGATGTTCTGGATTTTTTTGGAATGATATTGCTTGCTTTCTAAGGTTATTATTCTAGCAGTTCGGATGCAACACGAAGTAGCTGCAAGTAGCGATGAGTCTATGGTGGTGTATTGGGAATTTGGGATTTTATCAACTGGACGCAGATTTGGGTTACATAGACTCGGAGATAATAGCTATTGTTTTGATCTGTAGGAGTGTTGGTAGTTGGATAGATCCTGCTTATTACCTGATCCCATCATGAAACTGGGCGTGCGATTTCTCACAAAACAAATTTGATTTTTCAAGTTTTAGCTAATGGAGAGTGCGATATATCTCTACGGACATTTAATTTTAATTAATTTCCTTGTCTGCGTATGTGACAGGGCTATACTCTACATAGGGGATGCTGGATATGGTTTTGCCTCTAAAGGTATTCTCAACAAATGTTATTCTGCCTGAAAATATGACTTGCTTCTGATGGTTATGCCTGAGTGGCAGGTATAAGGACTGTTTTTATTTTGAGTTATTTCCAACTGAACACTATTGTCTATTGGTGTTGAATCAAACATCTGCTAAGCTGCTTTATGACAATGACCTGACTTTGCAGGTTATTATATTCAGCACTCTCAATACTGAATGTCCTCCAATACGGAGAACTAACCTGACCTATTCTACAAGTCAGCAAGGCATTCATCCCTAATTGAGAAACCCATGATTCCTAAGTGGAGTTTGATTACGAAGATCGCGGTTTACCCATTTTCCAAGTTATGGTACCCATACCAAGCAGCCCTAATGGATGTATCGATGCAGTGCTTGTTGTGGTTCTTCCCAATTCCACCGTCCACTCCAAGTCTTGTTTCGCTCAACAATGTAATTTTGGTGGTTCTTTATCAGGTTCTTTGGTATAATTTGCACGTATCCTACCGGGGTTAATCAAGTCAATTGCCTCTGCTCGGTTAGTGTAAATAATGTCGAGAACCAGGCAAATTCAGTTCTAATATTTTGTATTAACAATTAATCACACCTAATCACCCTCTTTGATGCAATATTGTCCAGTTCTACTCTGATGTATATTCCTGATGTGTTTCTTATAGGATGGGGATGCAGTCTATCCACCTTTTTGTGTACGATGTAATATTATTTTTATGATGTGTACACATCAAAAAAATGAGATGATTGTGTAAATATTTGAAGTTTACATTACAATTGTTGATGTAGATATCAAAGAGTGAGGTGCCAGTTTTTGTAGCCCTGGCTGTGCTGACAATGGCTTATTTCCCATATTTTGATTATTCAGTTCATTACTCTGTATACTGCAATAGCTAGCTTGACCAAGCAAGTTCCATACTACTTAGTAGACAATTCTTATTTGACGAGGGTTTTCTATATTAGTCCAATCTAAAAAGCCATCAACTTGCCTTAATCTTTGGTCTGGTAAATCCTTTTGCATATTATGTGTACGTTGCTGGTGGTATCATTCAATCATGCCTAACTTGTGATGTTGCTTTGGATTGTTCACTACATATTTTATGAAGTTGAAACAAGAATTGTGTATCACGTTAAAGAGATTGAATTATGATCACACTAACTCTCCATGTGTTGAAACTCTTCGGCTACTTGCGTTAAAGAGCTGGATGATTGGAGAAAAATAACTAAGTGATAGATAGTTGCTCGAGAGCGATTGCGAAGCTCTCCATTAGGCTAGGTCACAGCTAGGAGTATGGGGTCTCCTTGGCCCACAAGAACGGACTTTGCGCAATATTTTTTGTTCGCACGGATTTTTACATGCGCAATATTTACGTATAAGCCGAGAAAAAGAAAGTGTGCAAATACACACACTCAACTATAGATAATAGAAGAACGCTGCTACATGTACGATAATTCACGTAGGATATTTTCCGCGCACTTACCGGATGTGGCGTTCGATTCCATGTCGTAGAAAAGTCGGCACCAAATATCGTGTTTGTAATAGTTTCGATAATATAATTAGTGATACATGTATCCCTAGCTTGGAGCTTTGTGCTCTTCTAGCACCTTGAGTGCTTCGGAAATTAAGCAATCGTAACAAACACATGTATTATTTTTTTACTTTTTCTCTAATTCCATGATTTAGGGATACAACTAGAAAAGACACCAGGTTTTAAAAATTCATGTGAATGAGAAGGTGACTGCCTTGACAAATATGTAATTGGCTTGGCTAATAAAATGATATGAGACAAACGAAGTGATGAAAAAAAAGAAGGGAGGTGACGACAAAATGTTTTAGATTGACTTGTGCCATGGAGAAAAAATAGGGACCGTAGCAATGCATGGGCACTCAACTAGTATAGTATAAGTACCAGTGGTATATTCTCAAGAAATACCTTAATAGTGATTTCTAGTGTATGATTATTTAATCATATTTATCTAACTTATAAAATGTGTGACATGGTCTTTAGGATTTCTGCGATCCGAAGTGTCTTTCAAGTTAGAATATATTTAGTTGAAACCACACTTTTTCAACAATCAATTATACAACCTGTTGAATAAGTGGATACTTCCTTGATAAATTGACCGGTGGAAAGGCCCGCTAAAATCGACATTCGGCTTTCAGATAAACTTGTAAAAAGATCCAACAGAGAGCCAAATTCTGTAGGCTTATAATGAGTTTTCTCGTACTTACGAGTTTTTAATTTATTTTTGTAATTCTTAAATCTAGCAGCGTGCTGTATAGAGAGAAGCCTAACATGTTTCCTCTCTTACAATTAGCACCTACTAAAGGATTAATGAGATCCAAAAGGATCTCTTAAGAAGGGGTTGCAGTTTAATGTAACTAGATGATACCTGTTGCTGAAGAGAAAAATAATTATGGCTTTGCTAAAATTTGGATTTATTAAGAACATTGAAAAAATAGTGTAAAGGTGAAAGCAAGGGCAATCAGCAAAGAGACATGTAAACATTATTGGAGAGAAATATCCAATTGGAACAAAAATATTTGCTACGACTTAAGAACGATAGAAGTGACTACAACTAATCGACGAAACAATATGCTATACATAAAATGATTAAAAGCAGTAATTTTAGGAAAAAGTGAAACACTAAAAGATTGTAACTTGAGTGTACATTCATTTTGCAACTAGCGAATGCTTACATTGAAGAAAAAAATCAAGAAATAAAGATATTTGGGACAACAAGAATTAGTTATGGTATGGAAGGACATGTATTACAGTATTAGAGCATCCACAATGATCAGAGGCTGCCATGTATTGTAACATCTCAAATTTCAATAAAAGAGAGAAGAAGAATTCCAGAGATCCAAAATTCAGAACCAACAAAAACTTTTAAATTGCATATAGTGCCCTGCATAGGACTTGTGCATTTTGAGTGATATGCCATGATGATTGTTTTATTGTTTATGTAATAAACTCTAAAACCCTAAAGTTATCAAGTGAAGATCACAAAACAAATGAACCAAAAAGAGAAAGAACTCAAATAAGAATAAAACCCTAAAAACCCTAACATATGGCTTATGCCATTTTTGCAAACTTTGACCCTAGACCCATTTGACCTTCACCATTACTTGTAATATGTTAATAAATAGTTATTACAACTTTGGGAATCAAAGAAATACCATTCCAACCAAATCCAAACTCAAAATATGCTCACATAGAATAATGGTCAATTTTGACAATTACAATCTGGTCACCACTTTGAGCCCCTAGATTTCAAGATTTCTAAACTAAACAAATCTCATTCTTTGCATGTCATCCAAGTACACAACAAGGTGAACAACTTCTGTAAAGATCATCACACCAAAATCATCTTGGATCAAAAGTTAGGAACAAGCAAAGAGGAGACTTTGAAATATTTGCAAGATCACCAATTTTCAAAAATTGATCAAACCCTGCCACCTCTTGATCACCACTTGACCTAGCCAAGACCCCTGGATCCCACCCTACCTGGACCATTCATGGAGACACCATGGACACGGCCAAACATGGCGTGGCCATGGCCATGCTGGCCACGTTCCCCTCGACGCACCACCCCTCTCTCCCTAGCTCTCCAGCCCGCGCCACCTTGCCAAAAAGGTTGCCATTGATCTCCTGAGATCGCCCGTACCAGCCGTTGAACGAGAGGACGCCGACACGACCCGGACGGAGCGCGCCCACGACGCTCCAGGTACGCCGCCAACGGCATGGCGACGTCACCAGTGCACGGACGCGCGCGACACGGGCACGCGTCGTTCGCCGTACCCCGCCGTACCCCGACCACCTCCGCTCACCCTGGTACTTGTCTCGCCACGCGGAGCCCGCCGGACAAGCTGGCGTCACCCCCTAGCGCCTACCGCCGCCGGAGAGGACGCTCCCGCCAGCCACGGCCGCGGCAGTACACACGCTCGCTCAACCACCGTACGCCTCGCATTGACGCGCCGTGGACGCTCGGAGATTCGCCGTACCGTCAGGATCACCGCTGCGTCCTCGCCTAGCTCTCTAGCTCACCGGAGACGCCGCGCCCACGACGACCCTCACCCTGCCCCGCAGCACCCTCTCCCTCCTATAAATAGAGGCCTCCCCGGACCAAACCAAGCACACCACCATGCTCTCCTCTCACCCCTGCTTCTCCTCGCACCGCTAGCCACCTCAATCGACGCCGGAGCTGCCCCAATCGGACGATCGGAGCTGCGGAAGCCCTGGAGAAATTGCCGTCGATCCAGGCCACCTCGAGCTCCGCCACTGCTACAGGCTGCCTCGCCGTCGTCTACACCTTCGTCACGCACACTGCCAACCCTAGCTGGAGCCACGGTGAGCTTGCCGACCCCCTACCTCGCCGCGCCAGTAGCTCGATCTCGCCGGAGATGATGATGGCCCTGCGCCGTCCGATCCTGTTCTAATCCAACGCGCCACAACGACTCATACCGTTTCGGGTTTTTAACTCGCTGACGGGTGGCCCCCATGCTGTCAGCAAGCCCACGCGCACTGGATGCGTTACTGGGCCGATTTGCTGTAATTCAAACCAGTTCGGCCCAAACTAGTTCCCGCCAGCCCATTTAATTCAAACTTCGTTTAATAAATACAATTCAAATTCAATACTGGCCCTGAATTTGAAATTCAATAGAATCTGTTTGGCTTGGCCAAATTTAGCAAACTTTATATTATTGGAAAGCCACTGAAAAGATCTACAACTTGCCACTGGTCTCAATGTGAGATCTGTTGTAGAAATAATGTGACAAAAAGATTAAGTCAGGGATTTTTGCATATTCAAATAAATATTAAAAATCAACCAAAAATGATATTTAGTTAATTCCAACTCCAATAGCTCACATTTAACTTACACTAATTGTTTCTGCATTAAAATGGTGTGGTCACCTTGGATGATCATGGCCTAGTTTAAATAATGGACAATATGGCTAGTTTACTTAAGTGATATTGTCCAAAACTATTATGGAAATCATATGAAGTATTTTACTTCATTTAAATCTTGTCCCAAGTACTTTCATATGAATATTAGACCCTGGTCAAATACTCTCACATGAAATACTTGGTGATTTTAAATCATATTTAGAATTGTTAAATAGTATGAGGTAGTCCACCTCATTTAAATCATTTTCTCAAATGAGGATGATGAATGGTTGACTTAGGTCAACATGAATTCATGTATGATTATTTGAGAAATTAAATCTTAAGAAGATTCAATGAGAGGAAATTATTTTCATCAAGAACTAAATGGAAACTATTATTTACATATGTAATGAGAGGAAATTATTTTTCTTCAATAAAGAAAATCAATGCACTTAATTGTGTTATGTGTGTGCTTAGCATAGTTTGTGTGAAATAATGATGTGCTTAGTATAGCTCTTGAGCTTGTTTAGTGATTATACCTCATATTCGAATTTAGACGCTAGCACCGGAGAATACCAGGAAGAGGAAGGATTCTACCAAGAGGAGGAAGAGGAACACCTTGAGAACTACCAAGGCAAGCTAATACTCTTGCAAAGTGCAAAGCCCCTTTGGGGCAAGGCACCATGATTCTTATCTTTCTTACCACAAGCCTATCCCAAGTTTTTACCATACAAGTTTTATTTGTGTATTTCAAAGAGTTACTTGGATAAGTTAACTTGGTCTAAGTGAATAAGATTACTAAAGTAGCAAAGTTAGTCTCAAGCTAGCCAAGCAAGATAGCACCCCTCATGATTAGTGCTAGTGCTAAATACTAAAACTTGACTACTCTAGATGGGAACATGTGACTTGAATTGAATTTGAAACCTTGGAATGATGAATCATTCCATTGAATGATTTTTTTTGAAGATGAATCATGAACAAGAGAAGATAGTGATTTTTGATATAAACCTGATGTTGGTTTGAATGCGATACCTTTCCAATTTTAAGTACCCCCATAATACTTGATTATGGGTAGGGCTTAACTGGAAATTTATACATCTTAGTATGGGTTCCCTCTGAACACACATCATAGGGGTTATGCCGAGGCTGCCTCCATTGTTGAGAAATGATGTGAATTGAGGTGAATTGTACGGCCAAGCCCTGTGCAGTTCCCAGGTTGACAGTTGGTCTTCACTGGGAGACCAAGCTCATGGGGAGAGGTGCTCATACTAGGGTTTGTAAGTGAAAGGTTATGGTTGATGATCCGCGTACTGTGTTACGATGATTCGGGGTTATCCCGACGGATGAAATCAAATGTTGTGGCACAAGTGTGCAACCTCTGCAGAGTGTAAATCTATTCGAATAGCCGTGTCCACGGTTACGGACGATTGGAAAGGCCATACAGTTTTCGGTGTCAGATTTTTGAAAATGTTGAAGAAATGAATGGTGAATTGGTGACTTGTTTGAATTACAACAAATGATGTGGGAATGACACTAATGTTCCCACTTGAGCTAGTTTAGCACATGAATAAGTCTTTCTCAAATACTTGTGAAATAAAATTGGCTTTATGCAAATAAACTAGAGCTTAGCACCCCCTTACTAGAATTGTTAGCACTTACATTAGTATTAGTTTGCAAATACTTAAAGTACTTACGGCTTTGTCCCTGGCTATTCAAATGGCCAGAGTATGAAGATGAACAGAACTATCAAGGAGATGACCAGCAGGACGCCTATGACAACTAGAAGTCTTCTGACGTCAAGCGTTGGCCTGTGGACTAGAGAGTCCCTTTATCTTTACGTTTCCGCTATGAACTTGTGTTTGTTCGTTGATCAATAGATCAACTATTTGTGTAATATGGATCATGTGATTCAAGTTGTAAGATAATATGGTTTGTAATAAATGATGACTATGATATTCGACTATTATGCCTCGCAACAACATTATCCTGGGATTGCGATGAATGACATAATAGGCATCCGGACTTAAAAAAATCCGGGTGTTGACATGTATCCACACTGTAGATGAAGCACAGGCTGACATGTGGTCGCTAAGTATGTTGTCAGCAAAATGCGCAGAATAATAGTTAGATCATAAACCCTATTGGCTTTCAAATAAAATACAGAAATCTCTCTCTATTTTTTTCCTACAGACATAAAAGGACTTCCATGTTAGCTCAATATAATTGTTAGCTAAGCAATATTGTACCAACATGTACATTAGGATGGCAATATAGACACCGTTCGTTCACAGCTCAATGACCAAAAAGTAAATTATGATTTTTTTTTAAAAAACCATGTCTAGGATTAACTAGACACTTTTTGATATAGTAGAAGCGGGACTTGGCGTGACAATTCCAAAATTCGTTCCTGACAGGAATCGAACTTCGGTCATTGGGGTGCGCCCACGTCACCTAAATTAAATTATACTCTCAGTTATACTTCTTGCTCACTAACAAAAGGCTATTTAGCAATCCAAAGTTCTGGAAAATAAGGCAAACAAATAACAGTATAATCATCGAGAAATACATTTTATAAAGAATTCCCAAGCATGTATTGGCTTCGCGCCGAGAGAACACGGGTGGCTGCGTGAGGCCGAAGTTGTTGTAGCATCGAGCACCACGAATGTGAGCTATGTCCGAGCGCCGCTTTCTCACCTCGCTGTCGTCGCGGGCGGCTGGGTTTTTGCACGAGGATGCCCCACGAGCCACACGTCCGCCCCCTGACTACAATTGAAGACCTCCCCGACGACATCATACAGCAGGAGTGCCGAATCTGTAGGTCTCGGGCACAGTTGTCGGTGGCAGAATCTTGGTGAGGAATGCCGACGAGGCGGTTCCTCGGCAATGCCCACCATGAGGGGCATGGGTTTTAGAGAAAGGCGGCGATGGAAGTTCCGGGAGCGAGGAGAGACACGACATACCCAGGTTCACGTCCCCGCGGTAGAGGATCGCTACGTCCTGCTAGCAATCCACTATATGAATATACGTGTACAGGGGGGCCGCCATAGGCGGAGTTGTTGGATCTAGTATAGTTCTAATCTGTGGGTTGCAATGTCTAGGCGTGTCGCCTCTATGATTTTTGTTTTTCAATATGCCTGTCCTAAGGGGTGCCCCTGCCTGGCTTTATATATCAGTCAAGCTAGGGTTTACAAGAGTCCTAGTAGGATTCGTATTGGAGTCTTCTTTCTTGTAATTCAAGTTGATTTTTCTTGTGGGTCTAGCTTCTTGAGTCCTTGTGCTGGTCCGGCTTCATAGTCTGCACCGGGTATGGCAATGTCGAGTACCCGAAGGGTTATGCCCACATCAGTAGCCCCCGAGTGTCTGGCCGAAGTGAAGCTTCGGGCAGGGACTAAAGTTGCCATCGTCCGAATGTCTTGATCTTCTACTGAGTCTTGAATCTTGTGCTTGATGTAGAGTCGAAGTTGCTTTTTGTCGGGTGCGCGAAGCGCTCCCGATGGGAGTAGCCCCCGAGTCTATGGGCGGGTGCTTGTAGCCGCGCATAGACTCAAGTTGTACTACTCAAAGATCTTGATGTTGATGCCGACGTCTTCGGATTTATTCTTCCTTGTCGACGAGGCTGCCATCTTTTTATCGGGTGCGCAACCAGCGCTCCCGACGGGAATAGCACCCGAGCCTTATATGAATATAAAATAGTTATGTATAAGGTGTAAAAAATGCCGAGTTGAATACCGTCGAGTTCTAAGAACATGATGTTGATGACTTTGATGAGTCATAGATAGAGGAGTTGATGATTTGGATGATGTTACGGAGGAGCCGATAATTTAGATGATATCCGGAGGAGTCAATGATTTAGATGATATCCTAGAGGAGTCGATAATTTAGATGATATTCTGGAGGAGTCGATAATTTAGATGATATACTGGAGGAGTCGATAATTTAGATGATATCCGGAGCCGAGGAAGATAAGTCCATCGAGTAATCATAGATGATATATCCAGAGACGAGGAAGATAAGTCCATCGAGTAATCATAGATGATGAAGAAAATAAATCCACTGATTCGGGGAAAATAAATCCTACCGAGTAATCGAAAGTACTAGCGGTAACGACGTAATGGCGCCTCCCTAATCATCGGGTGTGGCGAGAGGAACACTTAGTTCTGTTGTAGCGAGACAATCAAAATAGTTGCGCCACCAAAGGAAGTCCATGCGGCGGCGCAGCCGAAATAATTGCGCCACCAAAGATAGTCCATGCGGCGAGCGCAGCCGAAATAATTGTGCCACCAAAGATAGTCCATGCGACGGATGCAGTCAAAATAATTGCGCCACGAAAGAAAGTCCATGCCGGCGAGCGCAGTCGAAATAATTGCGCCACCCAAGATAGTCCATGTGGCAGGCGCCAGTCAAACGCGGTCGATGAAGAGGACGCAGTCGATGTAGCGGTTCCGCGACAGGTGAGCACCCAAATATATTTAGTCAATAATGTCGGGTCTATGACTTGCAAGCCCCTGAGTACGGCAAGTGCGCGACAGCTGATAATTTTGGATCGGATGTAGGGGAGTAACAGTCGATGAAGAGAGTGCCTCTGATGTGATGGAGGTATTGACACGGAAATCCAATCAAGCTAAAGAACGTCGGGTGCAGCTGCGCAGATGATGTACAGATGCGTTGCCTGGCGGAAATATGCCTAATTTTTCCGTCGGCTAATCGGTCTCCAGCTGATAGTTGATGATGAACTCCAAATTCCTGCTGCCCGAGCGCCTGATCAGCGATGCCGATGTAGAACCACCCGCGTGGATCACAATCTCTTGTTACCCTCCTTCTCCCCCTTTTTTTAGTACTTGAATCTTGGAACTAGGCCTGGGATGAAAGGACGCCTGATCTTATCCCGGTCGGCCGCTGCGAATCATCTGCTTCTTGTCTCCATGTTGGATTCCTGTGCACAACAGCTGAAGCTAGATGGGACAGGACATTTTATTCGCCTAAACCGCGCGTTGTTTCCGGCCAACGATGCCGATGAAAATTTTGATTAGATGGATCGGTTAAACTCGATTCGATCTCCACATCCTTTTCTTTTCTTTTTCTTCTCCGTAGATGATCGCCATCATGTCTTGTCGCTGATCGTGGTAGACTGGTAGACGCTGCTTTTCTCGGCGAATACGCCTGTATACCACTTCCTTGTAGATGTGCAATCTCGGTATTTGTTGATCATGATAGATCCCGCCCGGATGACAAAATCCAGTCGACGCTTTCCCACAGACGGCACCAATTGACGAGGTCAATTAACGAGGCGGTTCCTCGGCAATTCCCACCATGAGGGGCTTGGGTTTTAGAGAAAGGCGACGACGAAAGTTCCGGGAGCGAGGAGAGACACGACGTACCCAGGTTCACATGCCCGCGGTGGAGGATCGCTACGTCCTGCTAGCAATCCACTATATGAATATATGTGTACAGGGGGCTGCCATAGGCGGAGTTGTTGGATCTAGTCTAGTTCTAATCTGTGGGTTGCAATGTCTAGGCGTGTCGCCTCTATGATTTTTGTTTCTCAATATGCGTGTCCTAAGGGGTGCCTCTGCCTGGCTTTATATATCAGCCAAGCTAGGGTTACAAGAGTCCTAGTAGGATTCGTATTGGAGTCTTCTTTCTTATAATTCAAGTTGATTTTCCTTGTGGGTCCAGCTTCTTGAGTCCTTGTGCTGGTCCGGCTTCATAGTCTACACCGGGTATGATAATGTCGAGTACCCGAAGGGTTATGCCCACATCAAATGCGGTGGAGGGGGCGACAATACAGTGGGGAAGAGCTCGGATTTAGGCGCATATAGTGCCCTTCTAGTGGTACATATAGCGGTCGCGCGAGGATGCTTTTGATGGCCTATAAAAGAATAAAGAGTCACGCTCGTCTGTTCTGGAAAAAAATACCGAAACCTGCATATTGGCTAGAATTTTAAAAGTCAGACCAATATAGGGATCTGCTAGAGAGGGTTTAAGTGGGTCTAAGTACTGACTCGCACTTACACGGAAAAACCTATTTTCCGACCAGCGGCGGGGGAGAATCCTACTTCCCGCACTAGCGTGCGATGGATTTTAGGCCGCAGCCCACCAACGCGCAGGAACCAGGAGCTTCGGGTTTTTTCTGTTTAAGAACCTTCTGGAAGGTTCGATCGAGTCTGTTCCTGGTTTTTCGTGTTTTCTTCGGTTTTGACGGTTTCTCTTCTGCTTTTTCTGGTTTTTTTTTATTTTTCTGCGTTTTCTGTTTTTTCTCTTTCTTTCTTTCTGTTTTTGAACAAATTTTAAATTCGAGCAAATTTTTAATTCAAGTACATTTTAAATTCGATCAAATTTTGAATTATAGCAAATTTTGAATCTAAGCAAATTTCAAATTTGTTTATTTTTTCAAATTTAAGCAAAATTTCAATCTAAGCAAATTTATAGTTTTTTTGTTTTCCTGTTTTTTCATTTATCTTTTTTTTGTAAATACTAAAATTGTTTGAACAAAAAATTCAAATTTTAAAATTTTAAATTTGAGAAAAATTTTAATTCGAAATTTTTTCAAATCTAAGCAAATTTGAATATGAGCAAATTTCAAATCTAAGAAAATTTCTAATCTGGGCTAATTTCAAATATGTGTAAATTTCGAATCTGAACAAATTTTAATTTTGAATTTTGTTCAAGTGCGTGATTTTGTTCGTACAGAGGCAACGCTAATGAGCGGTGTATAGGTGTGCCCGCTGCGGGGCGGGTTAACGTCCACCCAAGTGTGGGAGCAAGCGGGTCGCGGCCCGTCTGGTTTGGGTTTTGTTTTGCTGTTTTTTCTTTGGATCTTTTTCTGGTTTGGTCGGTTCTCTGTCGGTTCCTTTTTTTTTCTTTATTCGGTTTTTCTATTTTTTTATTTTCCTGTTTTGAACATATTTTTTTAAATTCGAGCAAATTGTAAATTCAAGAAAATTCTAAATTTGAGCAACTTTACAATTCGATCAAATTTAAATTTGAGCAAAATTTAAATTGGACCAAATTTTAAATTTTGAGCGTATTTTAATTTTTTCTTAGGTTTTGAAATTTGCTCAGATTTAAATTTTGCCCGATTTTTCAATTTTTCAATTTTTTGCTCTATTTTAAATTTGCTCACATTTAAATTTTGACTGGTTTCGAAATTTGTTTAGGTTTAAGAAAAAGTGTATGCATCCATGTATGTAGATTGAGGGATTTGATTTCGGATCTCTGCCGTGGAGGAGAGGAGCTGACACCACTGCCATGTGGCTCACTTGTTGTACCAAAACGAAAGAAGACTGTATTCTACGAACTAATGGGCCCGCCTAATTTAATTTGTGAAAATTTGCCACGGGACACTGTCATTTTTGGGCATTTGCTGAAACACACCGCTCGATTGTGTCTTTGCCAGATACCATTACAGTTCCGTGGTACATCACACCACCTGGCTAAAAACAGAAAGTTTTGCACTGGGATGACTGGTTTTGAAGACAAAGTGCAAAACTTTTTGTTTTTAGCCAGGTGGTGTGTTCTGACAAATGTGCCACAAAATTATAATGATACCTAGCAAAGACACAACTGAGCAGTGCGTTTTAGCAAATATCATAAAATAACGATGTCATGTAGCAAATTTTCTCGTTTAACTATGGACGGCCCAATGAGCTTAATCTCACCCATTCGGCCCTTCCCGGACCATCTAAACAAAGCCCAACGGATTTGGAAGCTACACACCCCCCGTAATCCGTAATCCGTAACCCATTTCCCGTTTCCCTCCACACTCCCCAACAGCTGCACTTCGTCTTCTCCGCTCGTCTCGTCACGCACACTCCCGGTCACCGTCTCCTCCCCCGAATCCAAACCCACGGGCCACGTCCATGGCCGCCATGCCCGCATGCTTCCTCCTCCTCCTCGCCCTCCCCTTCCTCTCCGCGGCCCAGTCCCGCCCTTTCGGAGGTAACTAAGCCGCCCGGCAACCCCAATCAAACTCGACCGGGGGAACTGAAATTCTTGAGATCTGGTTCCGGTTCGCTCACCCCTCTGATCCGATTCAGGTGTGTTCGACGCAGGGGCGCCGCCGGGGTACGCGCGGTACGTGTCGGACGCGTCGGAGACGGCGGCGGAGGAGGAGTACGACTACATCGTGGTGGGCGGCGGCGCCGCGGGGTGCCCGCTGGCCGCCACGCTGGCGGGGCCCGGGGGCGGCCGCGTGCTGCTGCTCGAGCGCGGCGGCGCGCCCGCCGAGTTCCCCGCGCTCGCCACGGCCGGCGGCTTCGTCAGGACGCTCGCGCTCGCCGACCCCTCCCCCGAGTCCGACGCGCCCGCGCAGGGGTTCAGTTCAGAGGACGGCGTCGCCAACGTGCGCGCCCGGGTGCTCGGCGGCGGCACCGCCATCAATGCCGGCTTCTACTCACGCGCGCACCCGGGCTGGTTTTATGGACACGGAGAGGTCCCTTTCCCCGATCTTTCTCTACGGTTTGATCCTGCCATTTTCGGCGCACTTTTAGTTTACACAAACAGGGCTCGTCAGTTATACAGCTGCTAATTCTGCCATACATAATTGAATATAATAGATCCCAAATATGATATCCAAAATACGAACACCCACGCCAATACCGGTAGTCTACCCATCCCACATTGCTAAGTTGTGAAAATGATTTTGTTTGCCAATTCTCGCTGACTCAGGGTGTTGAGGTGCCGGACTGGGATATGCATTTGGTGAACGCATCCTACGAGTGGGTGGAGCAGGAGCTGACGTTCCAGCCGGAGGTGCATGGGTGGCAGGCGGCAGTGAGGGCCGCGCTGCTGGAAGCTAATGTGACGCCGTGGAACGGATTCACCGTGGACCACGTCACTGGAACTAAGATTGGTGCCACCACCTTCGATGCATCGGGCCGGCGCCACAGTGCGGCGGACCTCCTTGCTTTTGCCCGTCCTGGCCGTCTCCGTGTCGCTGTCCGTGCTACGGTTACGCGTGTCATCATTAACCCTATTGATCCAGGTGAGTGATGCCTTATTCTACTTCTTGCTTGTTTAGTTGTTTGCCATAATGCTGCATAACTGCATTACCAGAAACTAATGTCTGGAACGAATCATTTACCTGTCATAATTCATAGCTGCATTAGAAAGTTGTGTCTAGAATACTTTCGTCAGTTTCGACTACAATTTGTTTGATCATGCCCAATAGCTTGAATGCTGGATTTCTAGAAACAAGCCATTCGCTGTAAATATGTAATGCATGATGTAATCATGCTGGCTTTGGGATCACACTCACACACATAATAATGAATTGTCTAGACAAATGCTGACTTCTGAGTGGATTAGCTCTGCCAAAATCCTGATGTGCACAGCAGAGTGTAACACACTTCTAAATATCATTTGTTCGGTTTCTGTTTTAAACTAGTGTGCGCAGTAGCATGTGACACTTACATTTAGCTCAGAAATGGGTGCATAGCCATAACTAATAAGTCCATAAAGTATAATGAAAGATTAATATTTATAATAAATATAAAAAATGAGATTATGAACTCACAAATATAAAACATTCTGCATTATGTCCCTCTATATGCGATTTTTTTTCCTAATTTTTCAACTTTTTGAAATATGTTTTGTACATACCGGGTGCATATGCATCTAGGATCAGTTTTGAGTTTCGCATATTTGACCAAATGCTTTCTGGAAAGTTGTGTGTATATGAATAGAGATAGTAAAAACTTAAGGCACATATAATCTTCGGCAAGTTAGAATGACTAAGCCTGAGTTGTGTTGCATTCAATTGGAAAATTTAACGCTTAGTTAATGCATGTAATATTCGCACTGACTATGAACTAATTGAAATAATTTATCATGACTTAAGTGGCACTATATAGAAAAACATAGCAGTTATTTAATGCACCTAAATTCATATACGACTAGGGGCCTAGTTAGAGAAAGCAATCATGAATTAAGATAAAAATATGTAAGAATATTTAGTGGTCAGTTAATGTCCGTGAATTCCACTATGACTGGATGCAAGATAAGTTACAAGAGTTCTGCTATATATTGAACAGAACCCACGAGATACACCATCCATCTCTCTACCTAGGGTTGTAGTAAACTACAATCAACAATGGCGGTCCCTGTTCTCTTGAAGGCCATGTCCTTCATCATCATTGTCATCATTTATTCTTCCTCTCTCGCTACTTCTGACTATGATCGTAGCAAGTCCTTGAGCATGGTGGGGCCATTTTGCAAGCAAGAGCTTGAAAGAGTTTATCTCTACTAGAGACAAGAGCCTTATTGGTGATGCATGTTGTGAAGAAATTGTATGTATCAACGAAGCAACATGTGCCCAACTCGTCCACTGGATATGTTTGGATAAGACCCATGAATGTCCAGGGCCGTCTTCCATGCCATAGGTGTCTACATGACCATATAGCACACCTTCACCTCCTTTAAGGAAGGTCGAGGATAGCTTGAATAATCTGTATGTGCATGAATGGTTGCATTTTGGGTCATGAACTACTTCATACTTCTTTTGTTTCAAATACATAAGTATAAAACACTATTGAAGACAATGCACATACACATTTAATTTCACCTTCAATAGTTTCAAAATTATCCATGCAGGAAATTATTCATCAGACCAACAATCTGGCGTAATATCTATCAAGACATCACTCACTTACTTAATATAAATAATTCTACCAAACTTTCCTCAAGAATGTAAAACACGACCATTGATATTGGGTACCACAATCATTGATTTTGTCAATTTCAGCCATGAGCCAATATAATTGACAGTGATGCAACTTTTCATATATTAGAGATCAGAGAAATCATTGTTCCCAATATTCATTGAAATTGTGGCTGTAATATACTGTAGGTTCCCAGCTCGGACATGTATGCCTTTAATATATTTCACACGCACACTGCCCGGCTAGCCAACCTTGCGCAGTTGTGCTAGTACTGTAATTCCCTTGCCAATTCCATTCGAGCTTACCTGACACTGAGAGAGTAGAAAATAATTTTTTTATATGTGCTGCGTTTGTGATTAAATCGCTTCAGAAGCTAGCTAATTGAAGATCCTTGTTGGTCTCACAAAAAATTATTTACTTTTAGACTCGTCTGTATAAACGTGTAGTTGCCCACAACTGGTAGTTCTGCATACTTGAAAATCTCTTCACAAAGCAATAATAATAATCCTCTGCTATTTTCTAGTTCAAAATTAACTGCCATCTCGTGTGTTCTTGTCATGGCAATTGATCCTTTTCGGATATGCCAGTGTGACGTTGGTGTTTTTCTCTTTGTTTTGCCCCCTAAATATTTTCTTCAAGCTCCATCACTGCCTTCTGTTACCTTCAGTTTAACCCAAGCCATCCTATTCTTAGGGCTTAACAGTGCCAAAACTTTTCTCCCCAATGTCTATATAAAGTGATCCATCTCACACAACCTTAACTCCTGGTAACACAGCAACCACCACTCTTGAGCGTTTGCACAAGTTTTCTTGAAACTATTCTACCTAGAGCTCCAACAAGCATCTTATAGAGTATTATTTCCTAATTTCCAAACACTCCACATCATAGCAGCAGTTAGCATGTTAATGAGGTAGTTCTTTGAATTATGGATTGGAAATAAGAAATATATTAAATACCAGTTCCCACATGCTGACCGCACATTTCAGAAATTTCAGACCTTATCGAACTACTAAACATGGTTATCACTTTTTGTGAAACTGGCACTAAAAGCTAAAAGTTTTGTGGGTATTTTATAGTGTTCACTTCATTTATGCTTGCTCAAGTTCCAGGAAAAACAGAAGCTAGTCTAGGTTACTACCTTCATAGTGGGAGTAACTTATACAGTATGTGGTGTCATGCATTGTGTCATTTATTATGTTGTAGACTCATTTTGCTTTGGGATGTGTGATGTTATGGTAACATAGCTAGTTACCACCTCACTCTCTTTCTTCATTTATTCGCATGCCATGTCACCAAAATGCCTTGAGATGTGTGATGTTACTAGCTATGTTACTCCCACTATGAGCAGTCTAACGGTGGAATGTACCTGTACTAGTCTACTAGGTTAACTCCTTTTCATATTAGCAACCATAAGAATTATCCTGAACCAATGGTTTTCATGTACTAGCATATAAATGTCAGTTCCAAAATGTGCAAGTATGAGTAAATTTTGACTTTTTCTGTATTTATCCAGCCGATCGCCGTGGAAGGTCACGACCAGCAGTAGGAGCAGTTGGCGTTGTGTACCAAGACCATCTTCTACAGCAGCACCATGCCCTGTTGCGTCCAGGTGGGGAGGTTATACTTTCTGCAGGTGCCCTAGGAAGTCCCCAGTTGCTCCTTCTGAGTGGCATTGGCCCTGCTAGCGATCTTGCATCCCTTGGCATCTCTGTTTCTGCTGATGCCCCTGATGTTGGGAAGCATATGTTTGACAACCCTCGTAATGGCATCTCCATCATCCCATCAGTCCCTATTGATCACTCGCTTATCCAGGTAGTTGGCATCCCTTCTGCTAATGGGACTGCCTCCTACCTTGAGGCCGCGTCATACATCGTCCCCCTTGCTCCCATGCTGCGCCCTGGCCCTTTTATGAGCCCGTCTTCTCCACTCTATGTTACTATGGCAACTATCATGGAAAAGGTTCCTGGCCCATTGTCTGAGGGTTCACTCTGGCTATCATCACCCAATCCGCTGGAGACCCCCTCTGTGCGGTTCAACTACTTCAGCCGTCCCGAGGACTTGGCGCAGTGTGTCGTGGGCGTGCGCCGTGTGGCACAAGTGCTCCGGAGCAGGACAATGGACATATTTCGTTCGCCATTAGGATCTTCGAGCCAAGGTAGGAGAGGGCCTGTTAGGAGGGACTTCAGAATTGTTGGGGCAACACTGCCACTTGACTGGAGTACAAACGACACGTCCGTGGCAGATTTCTGCAAGCGAACCGTGACAACGCTGTGGCATTATCATGGAGGGTGTGTAGTTGGAAGGGTCGTTGACAAGGATTTCCGAGTTACTAGCGCGCGCTATCTTCGCGTGGTGGATGGATCAACATTCAGCGTGACACCTGGGACAAATCCTCAAGCCACGATCATGATGATGGGCAGGTATGAATTTGGACAGCTCTTCTACCACATATTTTACATGAGAAAGAATTGTCTGTATTGTGTTCAGTATTAGATCATTCCGAGCAATGTTATACTACTAACTGAGACATTTGTTGACATGGTTGCCTTGCTTATTGATACCTAACAGGTACGTGGGGCTGAAGATGATTGGGGATCGGCACAGCAGAAGACTAGTGAACAACACATCATCATAACCAACACACTCCCAATGCTTCTGAACATCCAATAACACCAAGTATTTCAGTGACATCCTACAAAGTGCGCCGTATTGCCCTACCATACATCCAGTGCATAACATACTGCCACTGCTACTTTTTTGTTAGTGATACAAAACGTGTAGGGGTAATAATGATCTGTATATACTACTGTACAGTGATAAGCATGAATGAGGAAAGGAAAGCACGAGTTGCCTAGTTATTACGTTTTTGCAAAGCGAATGGTACAGGACAGGTGATTGCTGCATTTGCTGATTAGTTATTGACAGTATACGGGGATGGCCGGATATGATACGCATACAACTGTGCTTGATAGTGTATTGGTGATGGGATGCTGCTGTTGTTTAACCTGAATAATGCGTTTTCCCAACCTTGGGCTGCCAAATTCATAACTTTCTGGACAGAGAGACGTGCATCAAACCTGGCATGCAGTCTACTATCAAGATTCAGTGGATTTTACTTAAGCTTGGTTGCTCTTAGTTCATTTATGCTTGTAACTTTCAACTGCTTAATCTAGAACCTTTTGGGTAGGGAACCATCAGGCGTGTCATTTCAGGCTTTCTAAGATATCATGCACTTTTTGGTGAGGTTCTTTTCTTTTATGGTTGAGAAAAACACCTTATGTTTGTACTTCGTAGCTGTGTCAGTCCAAGTTCAACAAACACCTCTGACCTTTTTCTCTTTTCTTAGGAGACCAAATAGCTCTGATTTTTTTTTTGAGTAACAGCCCGCTACTTTAGTGATTCAACACACGAAAAGGAATACAAGGAGCTAGTGTCAGGTGGATCTTGAAACCACACATACCGCCCAGGAGCTCAGGAGGTAGCAAAACCTAGCTAGGCTATGAGATTCAGTGCCCGAACTTCTTAGCATCAAACATTCTCGGCCTTCAGGCAATCCAAAGCGTCTTCTTGACATGGCTGAGTAAGTTGATCCATGAAGAAATGGAGCAGTCCTAACTGTCATCAATAGGGCCGCAACGGCCATTCAAGCTGACGAGATGGCGCCCCTGCTGTACGCATGTACCCATCCCGCAACGCCGCGTGAGCATGGAATAGAAGCAAGCAAGCCTCCTGCGGTACAAAAAAAACCGCTCCGCGGGGAAGTTCTCCAGGTCCCTCTCCACTAGCTGCCGCACTTCCGACTGTAGGGACTCCAGGTGCATGAGTGCATCCATGACAACTTCCTTCATGTGCAAAACCTCATCAAGGACATGTTTGGTTGGTAACACAGGGTTTTCTCGTATGCGTGAAAACGAAAAACGAAAATTTAGATACCCACGAAAGAAAGATTCCCTGCATCACGCAAAGTTTAAAGGACCCGTGGAAAAGTTGTATGTGGAGAAACGCTCGATTCGGCTATTTCTTGCGATGTAGCATCGTCTTGCGCTCGCTGGGGCAAAAATGCGATGCGACAAAGGGATGGTGGGAGCCGCGCGTGCCGGGGAAAATACCGCGGGAGTAATTCGCTCACCTCCCTCCGATACTCCTCCCTATTTCACCTCACCGCCCAAGGCCGCGCCACTAGTTTCCCCCTTTCGAGCTCTCCGTCCATAGCTGTTTGCCGGCTACCAAGGTAAGGGACGGTCCCTTATCAAGCCGGTGGACCTCCGCCGTGGCAGTTCTCCCTCCTACACTGATCGACATGTCATCATCTTCCTCCGTCGGGTCCGACTGCCAGATCATTGTGAGTACACATGTTTAGTTCTTGCTTCGATTTGTAAGCCTAGAGTGCGTTCCTAAGATTTCGAGTGGGCGTTATTTCATCGAACACCTATTTATGCATTCTTCTAAGCTAAGCTACGCCGTCCACGTATAAGCGCGATAGTTGGTACGAGGATTGGTTCTACAAATGTGTACAACTTCTCCTTGTATCAGCTATGCATTTATACATGGCAGCATGCACAGATTAGTACTGTCTTATGTTCAAATTGTGTGCCCACAAGGTGTTTGGTACTTCAAGGAAGCTTCTTAGCATGCTTTCTTGCTTACCATTATCAATGATGTTGCACACAAGGTGTTTGGTACTTCAAGGAAGCTTCTTAGCATGCTTGCTTGCTTGCTTACCATTGTTAATGATGTTCTCATTGTTAATGATGTTCTCCTGAGAGTTTGTAAGTGTGAAACTAGTAGCTTGCTTACCATTGTTCTCGCACTTTACTACTTTGATTGTCTGTATAGGACGCGACCTCCTCTGATCTGTTGGCGAACTCAGTGCTGTCGGCTCAGCCACTCCGGTACATCCCGGTGCCTGATAGGTAATGCCCTATTAGGAAGAACATGATGATATGGCATGTCGCGGCACTCCGGTACACCTCCTGCTGCCGTCTCAGCCACTCTAGTACACCTTCCTACTGAACCGGGTGTGAGAAGTGACCAGCGGCGGCAGACGTCACTGGGCAGCGGTGAGCGGCGGTGTGGTTGAGCCGGTGAGGTTGTGGAGGCTGGCGAGTGGGGGTCTGTGGGAGACGGGGAACTGGAGGAGAGGCAGTGTGGGCTCCTGGTATTCTAGGGTTACTTCCACCGCTCTCAACTTCGGTTCGGCCTCAGGTGGGCTTTCTAAATTTAATTTGTTAATGGAATCCTCGGGATATTCGGGTGCCAAGACTACATGCTGGAAATTCTTGAAATAATTCGGGAATTCAAAACACCTTTTCGAATAGGTGCTCGGGTTTTTCGGGATCGAGGTATACGGGTTCGGGTTTTATGTCCGGAGTGATTTGTAAGTATTGTGACGTGAGGAGTTTTGACGTTTTCCTTTAGAAATATACGCCTCCCTGTACAACTTTTTTTTGTTGAAGTCGCCTTGCACTCACAACAAGTTTTTTTTTGAACTTTCATAAACTTTATTAAAACACTTGCTCAACCAGACCAGAGACAAAATCTGGAGAATGCTCGATCCACTCAGAGATCGGTAAACCCGCCCTAAACACCAAATTGAGCGAATTCATGTGCTACCTTATTACAATCACGCCGACAAAAACAAAACTCAAAATCATCGAAATGTAAGGTGCATGAACTTTTAGCGTCACGAAGAAGAACCCCGATCTCTGACAAATCATACGTTGATGTCTTCAGTGCATGGACGAGAGTGGATGAATCAGATTCAAACATAACCTTGTATACCCCCAGCCGAGAACAAACATCAATCGCCGCCACACATGCAATTGCCTCAGCATGTAATGCAGAATTTAGCATGCTCAATCTTGCCAGCTGCACCTGCCAAGAAAAGTCATAGTTGGATCGATGAATAGCAACAACAGCAACAACAACAAAAAAGAGCCAACACAGTAGGGTTTTGCACTTTCCACGGATTTTAGGGTGCAGGCCGGGCCAAGTTGCACCGGCCTTTTGTTAGGACGGGCCTAGAGCAAGGTTCCCCACCTTTGCTGCCGACCTCCCCGACCGTGAAATAGGCCCCCTACTTGGGGTTTGTGTCAGCTCCATGGCCGGCCCTGACCCATGGCAACCATGGGCGGCGGCCAAGGGCCCATGCCTTTAGGGGCCCAAGATCAGAGCTTTTTCTTTTGAACAAAAGATCAGATCTTTTCTTTGCTATATATGGGCTGAAGAAAATACATGGAGCAGGCCCAACAAGAGATTAGAGGACGCACCAAAGCGACACTAGCGAGAGTATTGCCGATCACGGCCGATCGGTCCAACTCACATCGAGTATCCCGAGGCCACAATTATGCCCTTTGATTTATTCACTTCCTCCACACCATCGAATTTCTGGATTGTTCGTCTCTCTTCGACTCTTCCACGTATCTACGTGACCAGGGCCCTGTGCGTGACTGCGTCTTACAAATTGCCTCGCCTAGCCGCCCTGTGCTGGCCGATTGCCTCGTCCGGCCGCCCTGTCCCTCTCTAAGTCCTTGGTTAAATCTCAACTCTCATATAATCCATGTCAGTAGGGTTTCAATTCATTCACCATTTTTGAAGAAGCATTGAAGCATAATTGTCGGTGGAATCATTGTAATTTTATTTTTATTTGACGTAATCAAACTAGTACAAAATACTTTTTATATTTGGCTACCATTTTTTTATTACTTCTATTGTAATATGCGTATGAAGTGAAAGTCTATACATAGTTGTATATCTAGTTATGTATGCATATTGATCTCAAGGGGCCCTTTTGTCGACTTCGCCCAAGGGCCCCGAAATACGTAGGGCCGGCCGACTCAGCTCCGCTCCCCGTAGAGCTTGGGGTGACAGGCCCGCGCTACCGGTGCCCAGCTAGCTGGGAACTGCTTTATACCGACCTGGTCGGTGCGTAACAGCCACCGACCACCCCCTCTGGTCTTTGTTGGGCCGGCCCATATTTCGCTTCGCTGTTGACTGGTTCGCTGTTCGACTGCTTCGCTGTTCGATCGCTTCGCTCTTCGTTATCGATCGAGCTGAGTTCGATTGTCGTCGGTGCCAATTTTAATTTCGCTGTTGACTGGTTCGCTCTTCGTTATCGATCGACCTGAGTTCGATTGTCGTCGGTGTCAATTTTAATTTCGCTTTTTAAATTTCAAAATTGTCCAATTCCCTTGTAAAATTCCATTGTAAATCGCATACATCAGGTTGTAAGAAAGAAGCATTAAAAAGAAAAACAAACTGTAAACATCAAAGTAAGAAGCATTATTAGATCAAAAGGTAAGTTGTAAAATCACCTATCACAGACATGAAAAAAAGAAGAGGAAACCGGAAAATGTCTCATCCGTCAACTTGAAAATGCCAAGTATACATAAGACAAATTAAGTTACATAAGTCAAAAATATATATGGAAAATATGTTTATTACAAGGGAAAACTGTCTCGTGATGTAAAATTTGTTCATCTGATATACATGAAAAAGATAACTTAAAATGGTGAGAACCTCTCGCAAAAAAAGCATAGCAGTGCTTGTAACCTGACAAAAATGATCATCTCCATGCTTCTCTGGACAGCTACATTTAAAATAGGATATTAGGAAAAAGTTAGAAAATCCTGATGGTAATGTTTGAAAAACCTGAAGCAATTCTACTATGTATTACGGATCATGAAAAACTGAAGCATTAACAGAAAACACATTTATCATAGTCAGTCGAACTGGAGGGCGGATTACTAAATGTATGAACTGCTTAAGCTGGAAACAGTGCTATGCATATCTTCTTGTTGAGAAAATAAATTGTTTATCTGTACAGGTTATAGTTATCGGCATCAAAAACGATTGGTAGAAAACAGAGCTACACGTTTCTTCTTAGAAGCGCAACACGGATATAGAAAAAATGGTGACTATGCGTTGAATTTTATGGAGTGAACTCTAAGCAATAGATCATGTTCACGACGCGTTCTAGACAAAAGAAACATAGGGAGATCTAATGCATATGAGATACCAATTCGGACAGAAAAATGCATAGCAAAGCCTTTTCCATTTTGGAAGAAATCATATATTTTCTAATGAGACCGAATAATAATTAATTGGGGAAAAATAGTAAGTTGAAGGGACTTACAAAAATGGTCATCACAAATGCTAACTTAATCAATGAAGAAGATGTGGAGCCTGTGAAAAATAATAAACAAACTTTACATAAAAATGAATTCTCATGTTGTGGGATTCTATATGGTCGATGCATAGAAATTGATATATTACTAAAAAATAATAAACAAACTATACTTACATGCTTCGACATAAATTCTCGTGCTATTGGCACCTGTTGCTCATTAAATTTGTTAATCACTAGCTGACATGAGACTTTTTCTCGGATTGCTTGCAAGTCAACCTTTATTTGAATGACATATATACAGATTATAAAAAAGTTAAAAGAGATAGGAGAATAAGAATTCTAGATTTTACTATTGTATTTTGTAAACCACGAAGTACAAGAATCCTAAATGGAAGAGTAAATTACATTTGAGAATTGTTTTACTTCAACTCCATTGTAGCACCTCATGTATTGGATCACGAAAATCCCGCAGTCATATCTCGCGCTCAAAAAGGGGAAAATGGATATGCACTGTTAAGCTTATGTATAATTAAAACACAATCAATAAAATGTTTAATAAAAAAACAGAAAACAGGGATTGTAAAAATCACCTAAAGTTTTGTTTAGGAACATGAACATATTTAACACTGAAGTCATGTATGTTGAACTTGAAGCAACCAGGGTAACATTTGACAAATAGTTGTTTGAAATTGAATATCACAGTGTTAACTATCGTAGAGAACTTTCCTACTCCCGAATCAGGATTTAATACATCGAATGATTTGTCGATGAAGTTTGCGACAATAAGTATCCACTCTTTCCCAATTGGACACGGAATGTGTACCTACATATAGTAGATTTCAAAAAAAAAATTGATACATTATGAGGAAAGTGAAGAAGGATTTTCTCATTATTTATTTAGGCGGAAAAAGCGAGATGGCCAAAAAAAATACCAGTCCTGCGTTTTCCAATCAGTAGCCAACATAATCTAGTGAGAAAATCCTTTTATATTCTGGATCCGAACAATCCAGGTTGGGGTCCATCAATAATTTCGTGCGAAGTTAAAAGGAAGCAATTACAGAATTTAAATTCAAATTCAGTCGTTAAAAAAAGGGAGAAATGTCATGTGTCATATGATTAGGTAAGATGATACAAACCGTGACTTCTTTTATGACGACATGCATTAGGATTTCCTTGTCACCAATTTTTCCTTCTTTTTTACGATGTAGTTGCTCTGTTGTAGTTAACATGCCATAACAATCCATTACACAGGGGTGAATCCAACCTCCCGTGTTCATAGATAGCGCCAATGTTCTCCGATCTACCCATACTCTTTTAATTTCAAAAATTCTTGGGCTGTAAAAAGTAAAAGAATATGTTTTATATGAAGAATACATGCTACTCAAGCAATGACATGTTGCATATTCCTGTTGCAATTAGTTATATATGGAGTGATTAGAACAAATACCTGCTTTCTGTTTTGGAGCTTATAAGTTTTGTGTAAAATTCATGCTCATATGCAGTGGCGAAAATAACTTGTTGCGGAGGTATGACAGGTTGCAAATTCATTTTGCTGCTAGGAATGAAAGGAGTTTTCAGCTTGATACTACTTTGGCCTCCTAATATTTCTTGCCCGCATTGATCAAGGACCATATGTAAGAGAGGATCAATTGCTTTCGGTTTTGATCCTCGGCTGCAAATTGAAAAAAATATGTAACAGATGATCAATTGCTTTTCAAATTGAGAAGAATACAATTTATACAAAATGCAAAATAACAAAAAAGCACTAACCGAGGAATAGGTACGACCAGACATGTTTGCATTGTCTTCTTGGAATAGATTGAAACAAGGGAAATTTCCTTTATTTTCATCAGTAATTGGAGGAATTCTTTTACCGAGAAGCCTTTCATTTAGAGAAAAAACGTATTTATCATCTCGATCTTTTCTCCGACCAATAGATTGCATGTTGTTTTTTGGTGTAACATTACCTATTAATGATTTTGTCATGAGTTAGTAATGCATTTGAAAAAAAATGCTATAAAGAATATGTATATATAAAATAAGAAATTTGAAGTCAATTACTTATTTGGTTATTATTTGATAGAATGTTCTCTTGTTTCCAATTTTCATTCTTGGTATTGAGAAGATCATTCAACTTCTCATTATTTCCTTAACAACATAAAAAGAAAATAGAGTTAAAAAATAGTGATATAGCATTATACTGATAAATTAGTTAACCATTCATGGAAAAATGAAAAAATGACGATGAATAATTTTACCTTGAAATGGTTGTTCTGGACTTGGCAAGTAGAAGTCAAAATTCTCAAGAGAGAACTTGCAGTCCTGATCCATTGTTGGATATGATATCCTTTGATTTTTTATTTCACAAGATAGCTCTGTATGAATATGTAAAAAAGAAATAGTTATGTAAATAAAAATATATTATATTGCGTGTAGTTCAAAGTCAAAGAAATTAGGAGTTGTAGTAGCATAAATAAAAAAAGGGGACAAGTAGTGCAGAGAAGAGATTTCTAACCTTCTTTAAATTGATTAAGGAATTCAGAGAACTGTACGGGTGTATCATTTGAATTGATTGTTGACACCATGTCTTTAGGATAAAGCAAACTTGATTCGTAATCAGGATAAAGATTTGGTAGATCAAAACCATCAAAATTTTCTCCAATTGAACAACCTTGACTGAACTTATATAGAATTTGATGGAAATCCCTCCTAGTATTGTACTTGTCTTTGGGAACTTGAATTTGATGGAAAAATAACATATCCTGGAAGAATTGCTCCATCTCGTTCTTCTGATACTTCTTTCTTCTTGTTGTATACAACCATTTCTGAATTGTTTTCTTCAGTTGTTGCATTCTCATTTCTTTGAGTAGAAAAATGAATTTCGTTCTCAAAAGTAGGGTCACCTTCTTGTTTATTAGTTGAAGATGAAACTAGTTGAATGTCATCTACATAACCTCTAACAATTGGAATAGAGTTTTGAACCATGTTATGGAAGAAATTGGAAACCAGTGACTGCAACCTCTTCTTGTCCTTTAAGTTGGAAAAAGGACATGGTATGAGATATGAAAAGTATGAACATTATAACAAAGTAAGAAAAGTAAATCTGTAGCCGTTAGTGGTAAAAAATTATAAGTAATCATATGAGTTTCTCGCTGACCTGAAATGAAGCAATTCCTTGAAATTTTAGATCCATGTAATCTTTTATTTCTGCAGGAATTTCTATTTGCTGCTTACTTCCTTTGAATGGTGTAGATGTTATGTGCTTTTTCTGCAAAAAGTGAATCGGAAAAGGCAATATTATTGCTTTTGCATATGAACTAGTGTGAGAATATGGTTTGTTAGCACGGACAAAAAAATGTAGTTATTACTTACGGATAGTCTTCCAAAACATTTGCTATTTCCTTGTTGTGAATCAAGAGCGATGTATGAGTTTACGACATGGGTTGTCCACAGGGGTAACCTTGGTACACTGTTGCCCAAGTTGAACTCTGAAGTTATTAGAAACTCAAAGTACGATATCCGTAGACATATAAAAAATAAAAGGAAAGAAGAACTTAGACGAGATATTGAAATTAGCACAAAAAGTAATTTTCTTAACATAAATTAAGAGAATCATTTAATTTACCACTAATAGTATCTTGCAACCTCCACATTCCAACTCTATGTTTTGCTTTTTCCCTGAACAGGAATTTCTTGATAGATCGTAACAGGCAATTAAGTGTGAAAGAACACCGAGTCTAAGTTTGGGATTGAAGAAATATCTTCCAAAATGGGATAATAAGCAGGGTTTGGGACACCGATTGCATTTGGATCAATGAAAGTAGTAAGTAGTAAGAGCATGAAAATCACAGTGAAAGAATCTTCATTCAAATCAGTTGACGAGCAAAGAACATAAATGTTCTACTGTTGGAGTCCGTGTTTTCACAATGTTCATAATGAAATCTGAGCATTCCATTGATTCGGTTCCGACTATAGCTTTTGGACCAGACAGGAATCCTAGTATCATTTGTGCAGATTTAGATGTTAATGTGAATGTGAAGCCATCTTCTAGTGATAGAGTTGCAGAGTTTGTATCAAACTGGGAGATCAGCCATTCAAAAATGACTTGAACATTGCTAAAGCATGAGAAAGTCAGAATAGAACCAAAACCAAGCTTCCTATGATATTTTTTCTCTGTTCTGGTAATGTTGACAAAGCTTCAAGAAATATTGTTGTGTATTCTGAATTTTGCCGCTGAAAAGATATTGAAATACGAAATTATAGTCTTACTAGAAGAATTAAAATGTGAAACAAAGAAATGAGTTTAAAAAAAGTAGACAAATACCTTATATTTCTTCTTACTATTCGTTGATATGTCAGTGCATAGTATTTCCTGACCATCCCTTTTTTTATGATTAGTTGTTTCCATCTACGAAATCAGATGGAAGAGATTAAAAAGTTATTTTACAGTTAAAAAGGAACAATAGGAACGAGAATAAAGATGTTGCCGGGATTAAAAATAGGAACGAGCACCGATTTTGAATAGATTTTTTACTGTTCTTACCTGTTCATGAATATAGACAGTAAAAATTGGTCTTAGCATAATATTTGAATGAGCAGTATAAAAATCGAAAAAAAAGATGGTATAGAAATCAATGTTACAGTATACAAAGTACATCTATACATGGTGGCTGCACACGCATCTTTGTTTAACTGCCCTAACTATGGTTGTTAAATTATGCCTTCCGAAGTTGAGCAACAATATTTTGAAAAAAAAAAGAAAAAAGGATTGTAACTGAGAGAGAGAGAGAGAGAGAGATAGAGAGAGAGAGAGAGAGAGAGAGAGAGAGAGAGAGAGAGGTATAGAAAAGAGAGACCTTCAGAATTGCAGTCGTGATCCCAGATGAAGAAAAAAGGTTTGGCCTGGCCTCACATAAGGGCAGGAAACATCATGGACAGCGGATGGACATCAACACCTGTACTGGAAAAACACAGCGGAAGATGATTGTCAGACAAGCGTTAATGCAAAAATTCTGTTTTAAAAAATATAGAAATAACATTTTCAAGCATCTTAGTACTGTCACACAAGCGTGAATTGAACACCAGTACTAGCATATTTCATCAGTTATTGCTGGGTTCATGCGAAAACCTGTAAGTTGGGCATGAAACATTTAAAGCGTGATCAAAAAGTTTCACTGAAAAAACAGCATGTGTTGTTTTATGTGCGGTTTCGATTCTTCCATCGAAGTTATGCTTGTTTGTTGGTTCATGCCCCACCTACGTTTTGATCAAAAGTTTCCTGAATTGTTATTCATTTTCAAGTGATTATAAAAAGGTTCATGGTTTTGCGGACTGAACACTGAATCATTCTGTATCTAAGTGAAAAAGAGACTGAGATTTTATTTAGATGATCAAACAGTATGAATTTCAACATTGTCATGAAACCATTAATCATGGCAGTTTTGCTTTCATTTGCACAAAGCATCACCCTAACCTTGTTAAAAAAAAATTGTTCAACAATTAAAAGAGTGGGGTAGGCACGAATTGTTTAAACTCATATAACTCTGTAAATGCTGCGGATAGAGATGCGAGCCGGATCTGATCAAAGTCCCACCTTACGTTCATTTTTGTGATTTCTACTACTCCCTTCGGCCCAAACTAATTGACGCGGTTCGGGAGAAACTTGTGCTGGACATAGTACACGGACACGCCGATTAATTTGAGCCCGAGGGAGCACAACATTCGACCTCAGATTCTGAAATAGAAGACAAAAACTGAAATAGAAGTGTGATTTTGCCAGATCCTACTCGACACCTTATAGCTACCGCCTACCGAGGCAGGCAGACGCGCAGGCGGGCACAAGACACACCCACATACATCTTGTGTGGAATATAAAGCAACCGTAGTGTACTCATAAGCTAGCTCACTTGTCCAAGATTTTGTTAAACTGATGCCGTAAGCAGTACTAAAATCTCGCTGCACAAGAAAGCTATCACCATCTGGATTCTTGAGTAGGTTGATGACATTTCCAGAGAAAGCCATATGGGATGCAGCAAAGGCAAGAAAAGCAGCAGTTCCTGCCTGCCTGCTTCGGTAGGCGGTAGCTATAATTCTTTTTCTAAATTGTTTTATCCGCAACTTAAAAGCATGTTGACAAAGAATTTGTACAAAAGATTTATTTCTGTGAGCAGCTATAACTAAAATTACCAAGCACACAACAAAAAATGAAGTGGATGTAAAAACATCTTAGATCCGATCATGAAAACATCCATCTACGTACCTGAAAACGCAGTGAAGGAACCTATTTCCTCTACGTATTCGAAACTGCTCACGATTTTGGTGTGGAGATGGAGGGGTGTTGAAGAACTATTCCTCTAGATCTAGCTAGAAGGAGGGATCGCCATAAGTAATCGCTGCAGTAAGAAAATTCTCGAGCTGAAGTAAGAGGAGCGTCGCGATTTTGGTGTGAAGTGGGAGAGAACTTCGGAAGGTCTAGAGGAGGATAAGGGGATTCGTTTCTGAGATGTAGATGCTCGTGATGAAGAAATGAAAGGGGAAAGCTTGTTTTTTGTATTAGTGTCCGAAAAGAATCACTTATGGCTATGGCCCCACATGGAAGTGTCTCGCATACCACTTGTTCTTGCAAGGTTTAGTAATTTGCAGGGTCTAAAATGCAAAAAGTATCGTTATATTCTTGTCGTGCACAACAAACATATAGAATTAAAAAACAAAAATCGCGCAGAGAGATTGGAGCATGAGGTATTCCTCCGTGCTCGACATATTCCCGATTGAGGAAGAAGGATACGAAATTCCGCCAGAGATCCGGAGGGCAAGGTCTGATCTACCCCGCCGGACGAACGTATGATCTTCTTCCTCCCCGCATCGCTCCTCCTTAAAAAATCCGTCGATCTTCACGCAAATAGATTTCGTCTTCTTCTTCTTCTTGTCGCACATGGTCAGCCGATTTCGATTTCAGTTCATCATAAGAGCAATTATTACCATTAGGAACTGAACATTGTTCTTTTTAACACCATTGTAGCCTGTTGCTTATGCTGATTTAGTTTAGGAACAGAGGTGGGTGTTTGTAGATCTCCAAGCTTAATTTTGACTTGCAGGATTCCCTGTTGTATGATGCCTTCATCAGTATCTTATTACCTCTTGATCATCGGTGCTCTTCTTAAAAACTGAAAATGTCTCTACCAAAGATTATGTTAGCCTAAATTAACCTCAGTATTCTTACAGATCTGTTCAGTTGATTTTGTCAACAATTATCGTTTGATGGAAATTCTTCACATGTGTTGTACAAAAAACTGGACTACTTTTTGCCAAACATTAAACGATATCCTCAATTTTTGCCAATTACATCATACTATTCATGGTATGCAAAGCTAAATCCTTAACCTGACCCCTGGCCTCTTTCCGGTTAGTTCATCTGGTAGGCAGATGCCTTCCAGATTAGTTCACCTTGCTGATGAGATTAGTTCAAACTATAAGGCAACATATCATGTTTGCTTCTTTTAAGATTCCAGGCATCTCCTCATGAGCAACCTTTGAAAAAAATCTTCAGGGGCCTTTGAACGAGAGTGAACTGCTTCAGGGGCCTTTGAACGAGAGGAACTCCCACTGCGGGGTTTTGTAGGTCTCGGTGGCTTTACATTTGAGAAGTTTGCCTCGTTTGAGCAAAAAACTGGAAAACATTGTACATCTATTAAAACATGTTCAGTTCAGTTAGTGAAAACATGTTGAAAATGCTTGGCGCATTAAACATCAAAAATGTAGTCTGCAGAACCTTGAAACATCGAAAGTTGGTGTTATTGGGACAGCGAGCTAAACGAGTTTGTGATCTTCGCTCTGTACATTAGCGTTCTGTAGGTCATTTTCTTTTTCTTTTCCACAACTTTCAGTCTGTTCGCCTACTTGTTTCATTACTTCATTCTGCGCCGATACAGCACCAGGGAAGTTGTGTTCACTTAAATCATTCTGAATGAAAACAAAATAATTCTAGCACTGATCATATTTGCACATGTTAATGATTCAGAAATTTAGGAAAATCAAGTAGGCAGTGATACATATTTTCTATAGGTTATTACTGTTTCTCTGTTCTTCGCATATGTCCCTAGTTTTTAGTGAGTCCTGATCAGTAATACTTTGAATTGTCATTCAATTAGAATAGTTCATAGTTCAGATGCTCTTCATAGTTTTTTCTTGTTCATGTGCATCCGAATTGTTGTTTCCTGCTTTAGCGTTTACAATTTTCTTCCATCATAGATAATCAAAGAGAATAACGAGTGGAAAAATTATTTGAGAAAAAGCTCTTATCTTATCCGAACAATTATGTTTTGCAGGTTTTGCCATGGAAAATCAATCGAAAAACATGAAAATGTTGGAAAATGTTGATAAAGTTGAAGCAGCTATAAGTAATTTCAGAGAGAATCGAGAGAAAAATTAATGAAGAAAGGCGAGAGATCAAAAACTAGTGAACAGGTCTTGATAACATGTTTTTTTTTACGAAATCATTTTCCATTGCGATGTCAATTTAGTATAAACTAACGAGAAAACATATGTTACTTGTAACACAGGGTAAAACAGTAAAAAGAAATGTAATCCTCTTGCACGTGCTATAGGTTCAATCAAGGTTATGGAGTCTGATATTGCCAAGGTAAAAACAAAATGGGTTGATTGTTATTGCACTGATTTTGCTACTTTGTCTTATTTAATGTATACTTAAAAATGTAGAATGCAAAGACTGCCATGACTTCTTCAAATGAAAAAAAAGATCAAGCTATGGATGAATTTGACCAGTACGTCTTGTATGAAGAAATGAGGAAACATACCCAGGTGTGTTAAAAAAAATATAACGCACTTCCCGTAATTATTTTCTTTAATGTAGCAAAAACAAAAATAAATCATTTAAAAAAAAAAGTCCTACATGTTTTATCTTTAATTTTCGCAGGGTTTGTCTGAAGTAATTGAAAGGAACGAAGATTTCATTCATAATGATGTACAAAAAATTATGAAACCTGTAGCAGTTGCATCAACTAGCTCGGAGGTAACTACGTATCTTCATTAGGATCCTTTTTTAGCTGTACTTTTAAGCATTTATAGGTCATTCATTATCTGTAATTTTCTATAAAAAACATGCTTGCTTGTTTTGAGGAAAACATTTCTGTAAAAATAATGTTGTACCTTTTTATATGCATTTATTCTTAGTACAAAAAGACAGTATATGCATGAAGTAGTATTCTATAAGCACTTATTTTTTGCGTAACTAGTTGTTCTATATGTTCCCTTTGTTTTAATGTGCCAACACATTCTTGATTAACAGATAAAATTGTGTAGCTAGTTGTCCTATCTATTCCTTTTGTTTTAGTGTTCCGATATGTGTTTCTGAATTTCTTTAGTTTGCGTGCCAAAAAGCATCATATTAAAAATTGTGTTTGAAAAATTTGTGCCAGATACCTGTTTCTGAAAATAGTGGGGAGAATGCTTGTAATGATAATTTGGTTGGCCAACCAGAAGATAGTGAAACTGATTTGGATAAGGTACTAATCTGTTTCTGATTGCATTCATTAAATTCCTTGCCTTAAAAGTATTAAATTTATATTCGCTGATGTTTTATGTCTACTATTTTATTTGTAGGTCTTGGAGATTGTGGGACAAAATATTGAAGGTTGTACTGAAGATGAGAATGATTCAGAAGATGATGTAGCCAATCCTAATGAAGATTATTTATTTCCAACACCTGAAGAAATCAGTAATGCAAAACCACCGGAAGTTGGTATGGTTTTCCCCACTTTGGAACATGCAGTCAAGTTTGTTAACCTTTACGGGAAGGTTCATGGATTTGCAGTCATAAAAGGAAGGAATTATAAATCGAGGAAGATTACCTTAGAGTGCAACAAGGGCAGGAAAAGCAGAACAAAGGATATAACTGAAAGGAAAAGGAAAAGGAATGTTCTTGCAAAAACAAATTGTCATATGCATGTTAGAGTAAAACTAGTGGTTACCAGCTGGCATATTATTTCGTGTTCACTCGAGCACAACCACGAGTTAGCTAGTTCTCCTTCCCTTACAAAATTTTTCTTGAGCCACAGATACATGACTGAGGAAGAAATTTTACTATCTAAATTATTGCAAGAGATTAGGGTGAAGCCTCAACGAATAATGACTATATTCAGAAGATTGAAAGGTAGCTTTGGAAATATAAACTTTGGGAAGAAGAAGATGGACAACCTGAAACAAGCTGAAAGGAAGTTGAAGCGGAATACAGATATTGCATGTGCTCTAAATTATATTGAAAAGATTCAGCTTAGCAAACCAGGCTTTTGTTGCAAGATGGAAATTGATGGTGAAGGCATGGTTAGATCTTTATTCTGGACAGATGCAAAATCTAGAATGGATTACAAGCTATATGGTGAGATAATCTGTTTTGATACAACTTACAGCACTAACAAGTACAACATGCCTTTCGGCCCGATTATTGGAATCAATGGAAACGCGAGGACAATTGTATTTGGTTGGGCTCTTCGAAGGATCGATCTGCAGATACTTTTGAATGGCTATTTGAAAGTTTTGTCGAAGTGATGGATGGGAAGAAACCAAAGCTTATTTTAACAGATCAAGATGCTGCCATTCAAGTTGCAGTTAGTAGGGTGTTTTGGGATGCTCTTCATAGGTTTTGCATATGGCACATCCTACAGAATCTGAAACAAAACACCAGTGCATACATGTCAGAGAGAGAAGGCATGGAAGATACAATAGTGAGCCTTATAATGGATTCACTTCATGTCTTGGAGTTTGAAACGGGGTGGAAGAAAATGCTTCAGACTTACAACTGCGGTGACCATGAGCATCTAAAAAGGATGTGGGGGTGCAGGGCAATGTTTGTTCCAGCTTATTTCAGAGGAAGTTTCGTCCATTCACACGCTCTACGGGGAGAAGTGAGAGCTTTAACTCAAACTTCAAAGATTATGTGCTGCGGAAGGATACGATTGAGAACTTCTTGAAACGAGTATGAGATTTTCCAAGAAAATGTTGTGGAAATTGAGAATGAGGACCGTTTCCACTCTACTCAGCGAGATCCAACTTTTTGGTGCCATCAGCCCGTTGAGCGGCATGCAGCAAAAATATACACAAGAGGGATCTACTCGAAGTTTTTCACGAGCTTCTTAATTCAACAGCTTTTGGTGTTCATGAAATTGTGAAGGACAGGTTGTACGAGTTGAAGAAGTTATTTAACTACAAGAAACCTGAGTATCGGAGAGACGTGTTCACTGTTTGTGTTGATAGACAAAATCAAACCTATGAATGTGAGTGCGCAAAGTTTGAGAAAGATGGAATACTTTGTTGTCACATTCTTAGATTGTTCACACGAGTTTGATGTTGTGAAGATTCCAACTGAATACATATTGCCAAGATGGACAATAAAATTCGGGGAGGATGAACTTCTTTTACGTAAAAAACAAAGTATTGATGTGCATGGTGCTCGAAGCATCCGCTAGTACATTAAGATATGCGATGCTTCTCAATAGTGTCAATGATGTGTGTGCTGATTTAAGCGAGAGATGCAAACAAGAGCAAACAATTTATAGAAGAGGTGCATAAACTTCACAAAAGGTTGATGGAAGAAGATAAAGGTGAACAACAAACCGATGACAACGAGTGTCACCCTCAAAGACCCTCCAATAATAAGAAAAGGTTCAAGCACAACTTAAGATTCCTATGAAGGAAGGATTGCTCCTCGAAGTAAGTAATGTAAACATCCGGTTGAATGGTGATGGTAGTGTATCCGAACCTCGTTGAGCAAATTAGTTCAAAAATGAAGTCTCGCAAAAAGCGGAAACAACCGAAAGAAGGAGAAGCATCCGGTTTGAAAGATCCTCCGAGTGTCTACTTCAATATCGGTCAACAAAGGAAACCGACTGAAGCCTCAATCAGAAAAGAAGTCCAAGAAGAAAAAGAAATAACCACTGGTGGACCTTCTTCGACTCCATGTGCTTTGGTGAGTTTCCGCTTCTATCTTGAATGGTTGGTCAACTGAAAACGGGATTTGCTGGTATCGTAATGTGCAGTTGGTGTAGTTGATCTGGTGCTATGATTTATTATTCTGCTTAGTCAAGTGCTATCTGTGATGTGAAAAGTCTGAAAATACTAATGTTCATGTCAAATTTTCTAACACATTTGCTAATTAGCCTAAATTAACCGATAACTTAGCTTATCTTGTACTGAAGTTTCTTTAAATAACCCGCTGATCTCCCATGTCAAAAAACATCTGCAAAAATGAAAAGAAAAATAAGAAGAATTTTGATGTGTGTGTTTTTCTGTTGCTGATACTTTCTTGCTTTCGTCTATAATATTCTGCACAGTAATATTCATGTAAAAAAGGCATTTAGTATGAGAACATGATATCAATTGTAAAGATATCATGACAGCAATTCTTATTATGCTATATCATGACAGCAAAATATGCAAGCCTCTTCTCAATCTATAGCTGGAAGTTTGAAGCTGTTATTTTTTGTCACAACTTTGAGAATATAATATATGCATGGTGTTTTGTGGTCGAGAGCAACACAAACAGACTTTGTTGTTTGCTTCGAAAATAGGGACGGATTCTGTTTGTGCTGCCTTGTTGTTAATGCACATCGAAAGATGGAACCATTACCTAGTGCTCCTAGCTGGAATTGTTTATAGCTTTGTTATTTAAGAATTCCTTGTTGTTTCAGTTTGTTATTATATAAGAAAAGAAGAAGAAATATACATGTGTTGCCTTAGTTCACTCTGGAATTAACCTTCCCTGTTGTGTGTTTTCATGAGCAGGTAAAAGTATAGAAGACTTGATGAAGAGTTGTTTAATCTCTGTAGGTGATGTGCTCGCCCTGGTCTGCTGAAGTCATATCCAATGATCCTGTATCTCTGCAAAAGGAATAGATTTATATTGTCAGAATATGAGGAAGTTCATAATAAAGTTCACACAACCAAAAAAGAAGACAAGTGCTTTATTTATAGAAATGTTTTGCACCTTTGTCGCCTTAGCATCGCACCAGGGCTGATTCTTCCTAACCTGTCCGCATAGGCTGTACTGATGCCAAAAATAGCGTGTATATTGACTGGTTTTGTATTTGTAGGAAATTTTCCAGGCGTTGTGATTTATTTTTGTTCTGCGTTTAGCTAGTTAAGAGTTTTTGTGTTTGCTGCGGCCGGTAAAACAGGGATGGTGATGTCCCAAAAATATTTTTTGAGCACACGTGGAGCTAGTTAGCATAATAATTTTATTACTTGTTAATGAATGAATCCGTGTTTCTACTTTCTTATTCGGTCGTCATACTACCAAATTTCCTTATTTCTTCATGAAATTCATTGATGTTGTCCTCTCTTTTTGGTAAATTGATGTTGCCCTATGCTGTTAGTTATTTGATGTCGCCCTTTGTTGTTAGTTAATTGATGTTGGCCTTTGTTGTTAGTTATTTGATGTTGCCCTCTCGTTGTTAGTAAATTGTAAATGAATGGTTTTCTTCCATAAATGGATTTCGTCCTTGCACAATAAGAAATAATTGTGAATGAAAATTTTTGAGTTTTTAAAAATATCATATGTTGAACAATAATTCAACCATCAACAAATTGATGCTTGGCACAAAACGGGTTTCCTACCCTGAACATAGAAAAAATGAATTAAAATATGTTAACGAATTATATTAAAAACCATGAATAAAAATATTTTAAAAAGTGACTATACTTGTTGTGTCCCTCTTAGTTTTCAATTGAGCGTGAGGAGGAAGAAACACAAGCACGTTTTTTCAATTAAATATATTTTAAAAACTAAAAAATGTTAAAATTTTAAAAGTTCTATTTAATAATTTGAAATAAAATTTAAATTCTGAATTTGTTCGATTATGATTTTTTTAAATTGTTCAAGTATTAAAAAAAATCATTTTTTAAAAATGATTTTTTTAAAAATTGTTCAAGTATTAAGTATTGAAATTGTTCAAGTTCTAACATCGCTCAAAAAAAAACAAACAAATAAATTCAAGTATATATATTGCTAAAAAATCGCAAAAGTTTCATCTTTCTAATTTCCATACTAAAAAGAAATGAATTTGATCCTACCTTGAAGAAACAATTCAATAATGAATGGATTCTTGGCATGAACGTACTAATTTCGAAACACCCAAAAAAATATAGAAAAAGTGCATTAACTAATTTCGAAACACCCAAAAAAAATATAAAAAAACGAAAAAATATAGAAAAAAATCATATTCTATATCGTGAACGAATTCTTATCATGAACGAATTTCTTATCATGAACTTGTCGTGAACGATTTCTTATCATGAACGGAATCTATCATGAACGAGTTCTTATCATGAACATATTCTATATCATGAACGAATTCTTATCATGAATATATTCTTATCATGAACGAATTTCTTATCATGAACTTGTCGTGAACGACTTCTTATCATTAAACGGAATCTTATCATGGACGAGTTCTTATCATGAACGGAATCTTATCATGAAAGAGTTCTTATCATGAAAGAGTTCTTATCATGAACGATTTCTTATCATCAATGGAATATTATCATGAACGGAATCTATATCATGAACGAATTTTTAACATGAACGGAATCTTATCATGAACGAATTCTTATCATGAACAATTTCTTATCATGAACTATTTCTAATCATGGACAGAACGGAATCTATATCATTAACGATTTCTTATCATGAACGGAATCTATATCGTGAACGAATTCTAATCTTGAACGGAATCTATATCATGAACGGAAACTTGTCATGAACGGAATTCTTATCATGAACAGAATCTATATCATGAACTAATTCTTATCATGAACGAATTCTTATCATGAACGAAATTCTTATCATGAACGGAATCTATATCATTAACGGAATCTATATCGTGAACGAATTCTTTTCATGAACGGAATCTTATCATGGACGAGTTCTTATCATGAACGAAATCTTATCATGAAAGAGTTCTTATCATGAAAGAGTTCTTATCATGAACGATTTCTTATCATCAAAATGGAATCTATATCATGAACGAATTCTTATTATGAACAATTTCTTATCATCAATGGAATCTTATCATGAACGAATTCTTATCATGAACAATTTCTTATCATGAACGATTTCTTATCATGAACGGAATCTATATCATGAACGATTTCTTATCATGAACGGAATCTATCATGAACGAGTTCTTATCATGAACATATTCTATATCGTGAACGAATTCTTATCATGAACGAATTTATTATCATGAACTTATCGTGAACGAGTTATTATCATGAACGGAATATATATCATGAACGAATTCTTATCATGAACGGAATACGTATATCCGTATATGAACGAAAATTATTTCAAAAAATGAACGGAATCTATATCATGAACGAATTATTATCATGAAAGAAAAAACAATCATGAACAAGTTCTTATCATGAACGGAATCTATATCATGAACGATTTCTTATCATGAACGGAATACGAGTTCTTATCATGGACGAGTTCTTATCATGAACGAATTTTAACATGAACGAATTCTTATCATGAACGGAATCTATATCATGAACGAATTTTTAACATGAACGGAATCTTATCATGAACGGAATCTATATCATGAACGAATTCTTATCATGAACGGAATCTTATCATGGACGAGTTCTTATCATGAACGGAATCTATATCATGAATGGAAACTTATCATGCACGGAATTCTTATCATGAACAGAATCTATATCATGAAAGAATTCTTATCATGAACGAATTCTTATCATGAACGAAATTCTATATCATGAACGAATTCTTATCATGAACGAATTCTATATCATGGACGAGTTCTTATCATGAACGGAATCTATATCATGAACGACTTCTTATCATGAACGGAATCTTATCATGAAAGAGTTCTTATCATGAACGGAATCTTATCATGAACGATTTCTTATCATCAATGGAATATTATCATGAACGGAATCTATATCATGAACGAATTTTTAACATGAACGGAATCTTATCATGAACGAATTCTTATCATGAACAATTTCTTATCATGAACTATTTCTAATCATGGACAGAATCTATATCATGAACGGAATCTATATCATTAACGATTTCTTATCATGAACGGAATCTATATCGTGAACGAATTCTAATCTTGAACGGAATCTATATCATGAACGGAAACTTGTCATGAACGGAATTCTTATCATGAACAGAATCTATATCATGAACTAATTCTTATCATGAACGAATTCTTATCATGAACGAAATTCTTATCATGAACGGAATCTATATCATTAACGGAATCTATATCGTGAACGAATTCTTTTCATGAACGGAATCTTATCATGGACGAGTTCTTATCATGAACGAAAACTTATCATGAAAGAGTTCTTATCATGAAAGAGTTCTTATCATGAACGATTTCTTATCATCAAAATGGAATCTATATCATGAACGAATTCTTATTATGAACAATTTCTTATCATCAATGGAATCTTATCATGAACGAATTCTTATCATGAACAATTTCTTATCATGAACGATTTCTTATCATGAACGGAATCTATATCATGAACGATTTCTTATCATGAACGGAATCTATCATGAACGAGTTCTTATCATGAACATATTCTATATCGTGAACGAATTCTTATCATGAATATATTCTTATCATGAACGAATTTCTTATCATGAATATATTCTTATCATGAACGAATTTCTTATCATGAACGGAATACGTATATCCGTATATGAACGAAAATTATTTCAAAAAATGAACGGAATCTATATCATGAACGAATTATTATCATGAAAGAAAAAACAATCATGAACAAGTTCTTATCATGAACGGAATCTATATCATGAACGATTTCTTATCATGAACGGAATACTGAGTTCTTATCATGGACGAGTTCTTATCATGAACGAATTTTAACATGAACGAATTCTTATCATGAACGGAATCTATATCATGAACAGAATTTTTGAACATGAACGGAATCTTATCATGAACGGAATCTATATCATGAACGAATTCTTATCATGAACGGAATCTTATCATGGACGAGTTCTTATCATGAACGGAATCTATATCATGAACGAAACTTATCATGCACGGAATTCTTATCATGAACGTAATCTATATCATGAACGGAATCTATATCATGAACGAATTTTTAACATGAACGGAATCTTATCATGAACGGAATCTATATCATGAACGAATTCTTATCATGAACGGAATCTTATCATGGACGAGTTCTTATCATGAACGGAATCTATATCATGAACGGAAACTTATCATGCACGGAATTCTTATCATGAACAGAATCTATATCATGAACTAATTCTTATCATGAACGAATTCTTATCATGAACGAAATTCTATATCATGAACGAATTCTTATCATGAACGAATTCTATATCATGGACGAGTTCTTATCATGAACGGAATCTATATCATGAACGACTTCTTATCATGAACGGAATCTTATCATGAAAGAGTTCTTATCATGAACGGAATCTTATCATGAACGATTTCTTATCATCAATGGAATATTATCATGAACGGAATCTATATCATGAACGAATTTTTAACATGAACGGAATCTTATCATGAACGAATTCTTATCATGAACAATTTCTTATCATGAACTATTTCTAATCATGGACAGAATCTATATCATGAACGGAATCTATATCATTAACGATTTCTTATCATGAACGGAATCTATATCGTGAACGAATTCTAATCTTGAACGGAATCTATATCATGAACGGAAACTTGTCATGAACGGAATTCTTATCATGAACAGAATCTATATCATGAACTAATTCTTATCATGAACGAATTCTTATCATGAACGAAATTCTTATCATGAACGGAATCTATATCATTAACGGAATCTATATCGTGAACGAATTCTTTTCATGAACGGAATCTTATCATGGACGAAGTTCTTATCATGAACGAAATCTTATCATGAAAGAGTTCTTATCATGAAAGAGTTCTTATCATGAACGATTTCTTATCATCAAAATGGAATCTATATCATGAACGAATTCTTATTATGAACAATTTCTTATCATCAATGGAATCTTATCATGAACGAATTCTTATCATGAACAATTTCTTATCATGAACGATTCCTTATCATGAACGGAATCTATATCATGAACGATTTCTTATCATGAACGGAATCTATCATGAACGAGTTCTTATCATGAACATATTCTATATCGTGAACGAATTCTTATCATGAATATATTCTTATCATGAACGAATTTCTTATCATGAACTTATCGTGAACGAGTTATTATCATGAACGGAATATATATCATGAACGAATTCTTATCATGAACGGAATACGTATATCCGTATATGAACGAAAATTATTTCAAAAAATGAACGGAATCTATATCATGAACGAATTATTATCATGAAAGAAAAAACAATCATGAACAAGTTCTTATCATGAACGGAATCTATATCATGAACGATTTCTTATCATGAACGGAATACGAGTTCTTATCATGGACGAGTTCTTATCATGAACGAATTTTAACATGACGATTCTTATCATGAACGGAATCTATATCATGAAAGAATTTTGAACATGAACGGAATCTTATCATGAACGGAATCTATATCATGAACGAATTCTTATCATGAACGGAATCTTATCATGGACGAGTTCTTATCATGAACGGAATCTATATCATGAACGGAAACTTATCATGCACGGAATTCTTATCATGAACGGAATCTATATCATGAACTAATTCTTATCATGAACGAATTCTTATCATGAACGAATTTATCATGAATTCTATATCATGAACGAATTCTTATCATGAACGAATCTTATCATGAACTAATCTTATCATGAACGAGTTCTTATCATGAACGAATCTTATCATGACATTCTTATCATGGAATCTATCATGACGATTCTTATCATGAACGGAATCTTATCATGAAAGAGTTCTTATCATGAACGGAATCTTATCATGAACGATTTCTTATCATCAATGGAATATTATCATGAACGGAATCTATATCATGAACGAATTTTTAACATGAACGGAATCTTATCATGAACGAATTCTTATCATGAACAATTTCTTATCATGAACTATTTCTAATCATGGACAGTAATCTATATCATGAACGGAATCTATATCATTAACGATTTCTTATCATGAACGGAATCTATATCGTGAACGAATTCTAATCTTGAACGGAATCTATATCATGAACGGAAACTTGTCATGAACGGAATTCTTATCATGAACAGAATCTATATCATGAACTAATTCTTATCATGAACGAATTCTTATCATGAACGAAATTCTTATCATGAACGGAATCTATATCATTAACGGAATCTATATCGTGAACGAATTCTTTTCATGAACGGAATCTTATCATGGACGAGTTCTTATCATGAACGAAATCTTATCATGAAAGAGTTCTTATCATGAAAGAGTTCTTATCATGAACGATTTCTTATCATCAAAATGGAATCTATATCATGAACGAATTCTTATTATGAACAATTTCTTATCATCAATGGAATCTTATCATGAACGAATTCTTATCATGAACAATTTCTTATCATGAACGATTTCTTATCATGAACGGAATCTATATCATGAACGATTTCTTATCATGAACGGAATCTATCATGAACGAGTTCTTATCATGAACATATTCTATATCGTGAACGAATTCTTATCATGAATATATTCTTATCATGAACGAATTTCTTATCATGAATATATTCTTATCATGAACGAATTTCTTATCATGAACGGAATACGTATATCCGTATATGAACGAAAATTATTTCAAAAAATGAACGGAATCTATATCATGAACGAATTATTATCATGAAAGAAAAAACAATCATGAACAAGTTCTTATCATGAACGGAATCTATATCATGAACGATTTCTTATCATGAACGGAATACGAGTTCTTATCATGGACGAGTTCTTATCATGAACGAATTTTAACATGAACGAATCTTATCATGAACGGAATCTATATCATGAAAGAATTTTGAACATGAACGGAATCTTATCATGAACGGAATCTATATCATGAACGAATTCTTATCATGAACGGAATCTTATCATGGACGAGTTCTTATCATGAACGGAATCTATATCATGAACGGAAACTTATCATGCACGGAATTCTTATCATGAACAGAATCTATATCATGAACGGAATCTATATCATGAACGAATTCTTAACATGAACGGAATCTTATCATGAACGGAATCTATATCATGAACGAATTCTTATCATGAACGGAATCTTATCATGGACGAAGTTCTTATCATGAACGGAATCTATATCATGAACGAAACTTATCATGCACGGAATTCTTATCATGAACAGAATCTATATCATGAACTAATTCTTATCATGAACGAATTCTTATCATGAACGAAATTTATATCATGAACGAATTCTTATCATGAACGGATTCTATATCATGGACGAGTTCTTATCATGAACGGAATCTATATCATGAACGACTTCTTATCATGAACGGAATCTTATCATGAAAGAGTTCTTATCATGAACAGAATTCTTATCATGAACGATTTCTTATCATCAATGGAATATTATCATGAACGGAATCTATATCATGAACGAATTTTTAACATGAACGGAATCTTATCATGAACGAATTCTTATCATGAACAATTTCTTATCATGAACTATTTCTAATCATGGACGAATCTTATCATGAACGGAATCTATATCATTAACGATTTCTTATCATGAACGGAATCTATATCGTGAACGAATTCTAATCTTGAACGGAATCTATATCATGAACGGAAACTTGTCATGAACGGAATTCTTATCATGAACAGAATCTATATCATGAACTAATTCTTATCATGAACGAATTCTTATCATGAACGAAATTCTTATCATGAACGGAATCTATATCATTAACGGAATCTATATCGTGAACGAATTCTTTTCATGAACGGAATCTTATCATGGATCGAGTTCTTATCATGAACGAAATCTTATCATGAAAGAGTTCTTATCATGAAAGAGTTCTTATCATGAACGATTTCTTATCATCAAAATGGAATCTATATCATGAACGAATTCTTATTATGAACAATTTCTTATCATCAATGGAATCTTATCATG